>NC_061121.1:86197054-86422761 GCF_002878395.1 Capsicum annuum
CACTTCCTACTATATTTGATTTCTTTCTCAACCAAATCAAAGTAGGTTTGTCTACTTTTTGCAACCAACAGACGTTAATTAAAACTTCAGAATAATCAAGAAATCCTACCACCTTTTGAATCTTGAATACTTAGCACCTCATCAAAACCTAACCCTAGATCCCATAACTCAGGTTAATGGAGTTTAGCCACTCATGATGTAATGAACGAAACACATAATTGAATTCATGATTTGAAAGATAAACTTACAGAGATGAATAATAACTAGTGAATCACAGATTAGATCACAAAGGAAAAATCTCAAAATACTGATAATAATCTCTCCAAAGTAGTTGTGTTGTTAAAGTCAAGAAGTAAAGAGAGAAAATATAAAAGTATGTTGTCCAAAACTCAAGGTGTCAAGCTTATGCGGAATACTAATAATAATCTTCTCTAGAAAACCCTAAAACAAAGCTTTAAATAGTTTACCCTAAATAAGGAAAGAAATTAATAAAAATCAAAAATCCTTCGGATTAGCCGACAACATTTGTGATAGCTTATCAGGAAGCTGACGACTTATCACAAATGTCACCAACTTCTTCTTCAATTTTGGCTCTTCCTGCTTAAGGCTAACGACAAACTTTATAACCTATCAGTTACGTGATGGCCTATTACAAAATGTCATCAAGGCTTTGCTTTAGTTCTCCTTGGCTTTCTTAGGCTGACGACATTCTTGATAACTTATCAGACCCTTGATGGCTTATCACAAAATGTCATCACAACTTCTATTTTAGGCCAATTCTCTATCTACTGATGACGACCAACCTGATAGCCTATCACAGGGATGATGACTTATCACAAATGTCGTCAGCCACACTTGTCTTCAGATTTCTTCAAATTTCAACTTCTTTGCTTCATTTCATGTTAGTTCTCTATCGTATCAGCTTAAACTGCAAAATCAAACATAAACTAATTAAATATAACTAAATTTGCTCAAGACCTTGTAATTATTTAGAGTTAAAAGCCTCAAATGTGGCATATGCTCACACATCAACACCCTCGACTTAAAATAATTGCTTGTCCTCAAGTAACTAAAATATAACTAAGAGAATACAAGGTACAATTTGGCAGCTAACTACGCATATTAGTTCAGAATAATTTCATCATCTCCAAGGTCAGTCAATTTAAAACTCACTGTTGATGTTTTGAAAAACAACCATGCAACTCAAAAGCATCAATATACGACAAAAATTCAGTAATAACAATCATACCAAACCAAGATCACACTATCTGAACAAGTCAGTGACTTATCAACATACCTAATGTGCCCTCACAACAAAGAAATCCTTTTTTTCTTATATCAGAATTCACATACATAAACATAGGGATAATCACATCTCACTCTCAGAATGAAGTTCCAAACACTGCATGTCAAATGACATAGGCTTGCCCTTATTGTCAGTACCCAAATCTTCAGGTAGGTCTGTTAGGATAACTTTAGGGATTTTATTAGGCTTGTAATGTAGGCTAGGGGCTGGTATGATATTCATGGATATTTTAGAGTGACTATGACTCCTTGACACTACACTAAACTCTTAGGGTTTCACTTCTCAACCTTCTTTTCTTCCTTTTCTTTTATTGATCACACATGCTCAAGATGGATGCGGTCTTTTCAATCATCATATTATCTTTTTATCATCTTTAACACAACTTGATCTTTTCTTATTCCTTGTTCACTGCACCCAACTTTTTATTCTTTTCTCTTATTCTACCTCTCTTCATGCTTATTTTACATCACGCGCCCCTATGATAGCCACCCTCAACTTAGGTTGTTTGCCTAAGTCAAGGTGTACAGTGTCCAAGGAGGACCAGGGCCAAAATAGGTTCATTGTGAGGTAAATAGGAAGGTGAGAGGTTTCACAAAAAGAAACAAGCATATAGGCTCAAATCAGGGATCAAGGGATATTATTCACATTGGTAAGGTCATTAAGGCTGAAAGTGGGTTACAATCAAAAATGGCCTATGATCCTTTCCTAAACCCTATCCTACAACTTAGGCAGGACTAACAGGGCAAGTTCTAGATTCGGCACACTCTCACACACATGGCACCCAAGTACATTGTATATCACTACTTATCTGATTCATGCAATTTGGTCAACAAAAATCATCAAGTCTCCAGACTAATGCCACAAAAAGATGCACCGCAGTCACAGATGAATGCAATTCACACAGTTATAAACTCAGATCAATAGAAAGGTGCTCAAAAGTCACAAAACAATCTAAATGCCTCAAGTACTTATATTACTCATAATTATCTACCAAAAATTATTACAATAACATCCTACCCTACACCCTCAACTTAAAGTTTAAAATAAAATAAACCCAGGGTTTAGGGCATACCTAGAGTGGATCAATCTCGGGGTTCATATATTTTTGACCTTGCTACTGCATCATATGCTACCTTTTCTCCATCGAGATCTTTTGGCCATATAGTGGTAGGGGGTTTGCTAGATGAGGCACCTACAGCCCTGGCTTTCAAAGCCTCCTCCCATCTCTCATTTTCCGCTAGGGACTCCATTCTTGCTTTCTTCAACTTCTCTTTTTTGGACTTCTTTTTCACTTTTCTTTCTTCCTTGTTGTCAGGATATTCTCTCTTATGTTTTCCCTTCTGCTCCCTTTTTTTATTCTTTTTCTTTGGTAAATATCCAGGGAGGTCAAGCATTGGAATTTCTTTCTCAGATTCATGCATAGCTGGATCTGTCAGCACCAAAAGTTGGTGCTGCTGTAACACCCCAACATCTACATTTACCTTGTTAAAGGCTGCTCTGAATTTAGCAAGATCATCCCCTGACATTTCTTTTGCCCGTCCATCAAATCAGTTCACCAAATTTGCAACCCATCCAGGAAAAGTCACAAAAGGCTCAAGGGCAGTCTTGATTCTCTTGTCTACTGCAGTGGCAAACTGTTAGGAAAAAGCATGTAGCTATTCCTCACACCATTTGGCTTGTTTGGCCACTTTTATGATATTGATCGGATAAAATAAAAATCTTGCTGATGTTGTAGGAGCTGAGGGATTAGATTCATTCTCAGGCACTGAACCTGCTTGTGCAGAAAAAGTTGGCTGCACAGTCTCAGAATCTTGCACTTCCACATTAGGTGTTGAACCGGCATCTGTAACTGGAGGGTCTGCTTCTACCTCTACACCTCTATCAAGTCTCAGTCCTGGCTGAATTTTATCATACCATATGGGATTGTGGGTCTTTCGGGCAGGAATTTTATCATCAACCGTACAATATCTGGCACATTAGCAGCTCGGGATAACTCTGTGATAAGATAAGGAAAAGGATAAGTAGTGGCGGTTCTTTCTATTCTAATCTTCATCTCATCAGCAATGATTTTCCTAAAATTAAGGAGGAGCTTCTGCACCATACTTGCTACTATGATAACTCAGTCGTCACCCAGAATGTTGTCTCTATCAGTGGGCATCATCCAGATACACACTACACCCACCAAAACTTTGCCTCTTGAGTAAAGAGGACTTATAGATTCTCTTATTTGGGTTGGCCACCCATGTTGGTTCCCCTTCAGCTATGATATTAGCCAACCACGGATGTTCATTTTCCCGATTCTTAATCTGAGCATAGACTGATGGTGAAGTGGCCTGAGGAGTGAAGTTGGGGCCATGCAAGAACCTATTGATGGTTCTGATTAAGATATCAACCCTTACGCCCCTTACCTGAACTCTATCCAACAGGGGCTGGTCTGCAACTCTTTCTTCTAACCTACACATATTTTTGATAACGCTTAACTTACACCTCAAATAAGTGCAAGGCGATCGTCGTCAATATATTTACCCAACTTTAGAGTTGGGGTCGAATCCACAGGGAACAATGTGAGTGGCGATTAAACTAGTTTGAAACTATAGCTACAAGTTAAATTCAAATACTTAATAAGAAAAGGGCAAAATAGGGGTTTTTATCAATCAAACAAATTTTAGCGTTTCAACTTATTTTAGAAATCAAAACTTAAATTTCAATAATTTGAATCAATGATATAGAGAAACTAGGGTTGTGATCACTATGACTATTAATCTCCATTGAATAATAACTGTTCATGATTCTCGTGATAGGTGGGAACAGCAGATTATCTCTGCCGATGATACTATCTAGCTTATCTCTCGACCTCACCAGACAACTTATTATCTAATTCTCTGGAACTTAGATAATATATCTATTTCCAACCAAATGTTATCAGGTAGATTGATCCAGTTATGGCATCAATCATTAAATAGAAGGTTGGTAGCTTCCGAGTCCCTGTTGATAATTCACAACCTCTAGTCTATTTCTCCGTTAGAAGTAAATAAAACCTAAGGCATAACCTAATGTTTGCAACCAATAGATTCAAGTTAAAACAACAAAATTTCAAGACGTTTCCACAATCACTCAAACCCTAATCCAACTATTAAATCAATGAAATAATAATCATAGATTCCACCACCCTAGTTGTGGGTTTTAGTTTCTCATAAGATAGAAAGAGATTACAAAGATTAAATTCATAACTTAAAGCAAGTGAACTTACAAAAGATGAAATTCAAAGTTATTTCTCCTTCAAGTAAAATAAGAATTTCCCACAACTAAATCAAAGGATGGAAAATTGAATTCTAAGTTAAGAGAGTCAAAAACAAGTGAACTCCCCTTTACTAAGTTACAAGATGTCAAAAGTTACTTCCCCTAGTTGTGAGTGAAACCCTAAAAGATGCTATTTATACTAAAGCCTAATTAAGGAAATAAAATAACAAAACTTAATAAAACTCTTGGAATAGGTGATGCCAAAGCTGACGCCACGTTAAGAGTCTGACGACCTATCACGGATGGCATCAGAATGCTTTAGTTGCCTTCAAAATCTATCTTAGGCTGACGATGTAGCTGATGCTGCCTCACCGATCTGATGGTGTATCACCAACGTCGTCAGATTTCTTCTTTGAACTCAATTCTCTATTTTAAGCTGTCGCCCTTCTTGATGCCTTATCACCAACTTGACGTCTTATCACCAACGTCGTCAGAACTTTTTCTCAGGCTTCAAGTTTCTGGTTAAGGTTGACGCCAATGATGATAGGCTATCACAAGGCTGATGACGTATCATGGAGTTCGTCATCCATGATTTCTTCTCTTTAGCTTAGATTTTCAACTCTTTTGCTCCATTGTCGTTTGTTTTTATTCCTTCATCCTTTTACTGCAATATCATGAGCAAACACATCAAAAAAACAAGAGTTGCTTCAGAATTCACAATTATTTTGAGCTAAAAGGCATTAAATGTGTTAGTTTCTCCTCACACATTAGTTTTCCAACTAAGCCTTGTAGTTTGCATAAAACTCTCAGACCAGCGCAGGGCAAAATGAGCTTCCCCCTTTTGTAGTCCATCCCAAGCCATACTCTTGGAACTTCTGTTCCACTTTAGGATACCTATGTAGACCTTTGGTGATAATCCTCTTGTCTTCTTGAATCGGCCTTTTAGTCTTTCTTCTATCAGTTCTGAGGAGCCCATCAGTAAAGATACCCTCTTCTTTGGAAATTTGCCATCTAACATTGTCTCAAACTTTGGGGTTCTTACATTTGATAAGTGTTCCCTAAATTGGAGACTCCTCATTATCTTGTTGTTCAGTGGAAGGGGATTCAGATGTTGTTCCCTCAGACTCAAGCTCCTCAGACCCTTCATGTTCTTCCTTTTCAGATTCAGTATGTTCAGACTCATGCTGCTCATGTTTGGAATGTTCAGATGCCTCCTGCTCAGAAGCAGTAGTTATTTTAGTGTCCTTATTATCCTCCACCTCAACTTGTGGGGGTGGTAGAGGCTGGGTAGGGCTTTGCTTCTTCTTTCGCTTCCTGAGCATAGGTTCTTCCTCTTCATAATTAGACTCCTCATCGATGAGTCTCCAGCGTACACTTTTCTGTTGTTCCTTATATGTAAGCATGGGGTTCTTTCCTTTGGATGCCATTATAGGGTTCTTGTAGCAATATAAAAACCATTAGTCAATCCTTAAGAGCCTAAACACAATCACATTAATCATTTAAGTTTCAAATCCTTTGAAAAGACTCATTCATGCTTCAGGTTCCAGGTGTGACGACATTTCTTGATAAGCCATCCGACAATGATAGCTTATCACAATTGTCATCAGCCTTAGACAGAACTTATGAAACTTTATCAACTTCTGATGACATTTATGATAAGCCGTCACAGTTGTGATAGATTATCATGAATGTCGTCAGCTCTTATCAGAACCCTACTTTTGATTTAAACTCAATTTTTGGTCCCATTATTTCTCAAAATCCAGTCGAGTTCTGATTTGAGAGCTGAATTTTAAGCCTTAGGATTGAACAGCAAACCTTAGTTCCGAATTTCATCCCCTTTTCTAGTTGAACTTGGTTCAAGTCTCTTGGGAACTTGGGTTTTCATCAATCTATCCCTTACCACTTGAAAATAAAACTCAAATTTAGAGCATAACTGATGGGAGCCTTCAATGTGATTTCACACACAAGAGGAAGTAGGAAGAAATTCTTAATTTTAATTGCAAACCCACACACAAGGAAACTTGATTTTTGTTTTACTTGGAAAAAATTTTGAATAAGGAAATAAAATACTCTAAATATTAAAGGGAAATAACTTAAAGAAAGTAGAAACAAGTGGAAAGGTAGAAAGGCTCAACTGGGCCTGGGTCGAATCTTTATAATTGGCCCAGATTTGGTTATTAAGTTACTTTCTAACGACATCTTATGATGGCTTATCATAGGTGTGACGACCTATCACTAATGTGGTTAGCCTTAACAGAACTTCAATTCAAAATTGTCCTCTTTGACGACAATTCTAATAGCTTATCACAGTTTTGACAGCTTATGATCAATGTCGTCAGGACCTTTTCTACTGATTTCACCATTTTTTCACCTTCTGTGAACTAAATCCTAACTACAAAAATAAACACTTTACTTGAATATAAAATTTTGGGTTGCCTCCCAATAGTGCCTGATTTACTGTTGCGGCACAACTTGGTTATCTTAACTACGCAGACCTCGCCACGACAACCTGATGATACCCCTTTATTATCTTCATTGAATACATCAACTATTGAGAAAACACCCATGTCTTTTTGCTGATTCATGGATGAGTGCATCTCGAAGCATGCTTCTTTATCATTTAGCATGAACTTCAGCTCATTCAGCTCCATGTCTACAATCACTCTCCCGATTGCAAGGAATGTTCTACCCAAGATGATGGGCACTTCAAAGTCCACCTCATAATCTAGGACTACAAAATCAACAGGCAGAATAAAATAGGCTACCTTTACTAAAACATCGTATAATATGCCCACAGGCTGCTTCACAAACCTATCTACCATCACCAACCGCATATTTATTGGGGTAGGATTCCCTAAACACAGTTTTTTGTACACAACAAATGGCATTAGGTTTATACTGGCTCCCATATTGCATAATGATTTGGTGAATTTTAGGGAACCAACAGTACACAGAATGGTAAACACTTCCGGGTCTGCCTTTTTCTTCACTAAAGACCTTATAGAGATAGCGCCATAATGGAGAAGATTGTTCTCCAGCTCATGGATAACTTTCTGTTTCTTGGTCACAAGGTCTTTCATGAACTTTGTGTATCCTAGAATTTGCTCAAGTACCTCAATCAAAGGCACATTTATTGTCCATTGCTTGAGCATTGCCAGGAATTTGCTGAATTTTGCATCATTGGCCTTCTTCTTCAATCATTGAGGAAAGGGAGGTGGTGGTATTGGGATAGTTTTCAACACCACTTCCTCTTTTTTCTCTCTTTCCTTCTCCAAAATATTAACAGAACTATTCAGCATCTCCGACTCCACTGGATTGCTTTCTTTGGATTCATCAACAACTACCTCACATCTACAAATTTACCCACAGAAAGGCCAGGTAATATCTTACCACTCCTAGTGGTAATATCTATACCTGAGCCATCATTCCGCAAATTCTGAACCGTATCACTTGATAATGTTCCTCGCTTTCTCTGGTTGATTTATTGCTCCAACTGTTTGATAGAAGTGGAGTGTGAGTGCACCAACTGACTGATGGAGGTCAAATCAATATTCATGGTGGTTACACCAGAGTTGGTGGCCTCAACTCCCTTCAACAGTTTCTCTATCATGTTCTCTATCGACATCTTTTCAGAGCTAGTTGTAGCAATTTCTCAATTTCTAGGAGGAACATATAAACCACTCCTGTCATTATTGCTTCTCCAGTTTCCTTGCTCTTTGTCTTTGTAACCAGGCTTTTCATAAATGTTCCGACCTTGATTCCCTTGGCTATTGCCTCAAAAACCCCCTAATTATTAATATAATTTGCCTCTTCTTCAGGCTCCACATCCACTCGGTCTTGAGATGTTATAGCTTTTACTTTCTCAGTCTTCCCTGACAATAAGTGCTTGGTGAGAGAGTCCATCTAAGTCTTTAGATGGGTCATGTCTTGATCTCGCTCCTCATCTCTCCTGTATTGTTCAGCAGACATACTAACAAAAATAGTGGGGCTTTCTACCACAGACTCCCTAGTATGCCAAGCCCGACTCTGTTTGGTCTTCCTATTTAGCATATCTGAGGCATCTTGAAAAGACAAATCAATAAATGAACCACCAGCATCATTATCTATAATCGGTTTTATTATAGAGTTAAGGGACCTATATAAAGTCTCCATCAAGTGTAGGTCCTTCATATTGTGGTTCGGATACTATGTTAGCTTTTTCTTGAATCTCTCCCAAGTCTCATGCAAAGCTTCAGTAGGAAGCTGTATAAAATTGCTGATTTTGTCCCTCAACTGTACCCTCCTGGAGGGTGGAAAAAATAGTTCTAGGAATGCTTCTTTCAATTTCCTCCAGTGGGTGATAGAATCAGGCGTAAGCTCATTCAGCCACAATGTTGCTTCCCCAGACAGAGACAACGGAAACAACCTTAACTGGATAGCGTTCTGGCCCACTCCTGGGTTATCAAAATATTTTCAAATGGTGACAAAATTCACCAGATACAGTTTGGATCATCCCCAGGAAGGCCACCAAACAACCCCTTCAGATTAAGAAGTTGGATCATAGTACTCATAATGTTTAACTTGGATCCAGGTGCCAACGGTGGAGGAATAATTGCACCCGTTACAACTGCCCCATCCATGCCATCATCATCATCATTCAGATTATACTGGACCAAATGGTACTCTTGTCTTCTTTGGAACGAACGGTTTTGGTTAACATTATGTGACACTTGTGCAGCTATCTGCTCTGTATGCCTTGGGTTATCAGGGTTTAATAACTCCTCGTCCCCCATATCTTCATCCTCAAGGTTTGGATATCGTGCATGTTGCTCAACATTTTGCACATTCACCTGAGCTCTAGCTAAGGCTGCAGTCTGTCATTCTTTTGTTGTTCTGCCATTCTTTCTATTTGTTGCGGTTTCGTATTTAGTGGTAATAATATTTCTCTGGAACTTCTGTGGCTTGGCATACACTATAAAATCCTACAAATAAACAAAAACAAGAAAAAAATATAAACCTACGAAACTTAACTAACAGTCAATTAGCGCATACAAACTTCAGCTTACAACTGTATTCCCCGGCAACGGCGCCCTTTTTGATAACGCTCAAAACACCCTCTTGAATGGGTGTAAGCGATCGTTGTCAATATAAAACCCAACTAGGTTGGGGTTAAATCCCACGGGGAATATGGTGTGAACTCAAGTTATTTGCGACTTAATCCACTGATAGTTTAATGTTTCCTGAAATGAGGGGTTTAGGTTTAACAAGTTATTGTTTGTCACTTTACTTTCGGCGTTTGTAAATTAAGAGTTTATGAAATAACTAGAATTATGTTCAATAGGGCTTCCGGCACATGACAGATGCTAAAAGTGGTTCAAGATTCTCACGGTGGGTAGGATAACAAGCTATCTTTATCAATGTTGCGCTTAAATATCTCTCGACCTAGTTAAGAGTTTAATTCCTTAATTCTCTCGGACTTAGGGAATTTCTATTTACTACCCAGATTTTACCTCAGGTTAACCAACCTTGTTACAGTGCTGACTATTAAATGAAGTATTTCTGAGTCCCTGTTGATAATTCACTTCCTACTATATTTTATTTCTTTCTCAGGCAAATCAAAGCAGGTGTGTCTACTATTTGCAACCAACAGACATTAATTAAAACATTAGAATTATCAAGAAATCCTACCACCTTTTGAATCCTGAATACTTAGCACCTCATCAAAACCTAACCTTAGATCCCATAACTTAGGTTAATGGAGTTTAGCCACTCATGATGTAATAAATGAAACACATAATTGAATTTATGATTTGAAAGATAAACTTAAAGAAATGAATATTAACTAGTGAATCACAGATTAGATCTTAAGGGAAAAATCCCAAAATACTGATAATAATTTCTCCAAAGTAGTTGTGTTGTTAAAGTCAAGAAGTAAAGAGAGAAAATATCAAAATATACTGTCCAAAACTCAAGGTGCCAACCTTGTGCAGAATAATAATAATAATCTTCTCTAGAAAACCCTAAAACAAAGCTTTAAATAGTTTACCCTAAATAAAGAAAGAAATTAATAAAAATCAAAAATCCTTCAGATTAGCCGACGATATTTGTGATAGCTTACAGGAAGCTGACGACTTATCACAAATGTCACCAGCTTCTTCTTCAGTTTTGGCTCTTCCTGATTAAGGCTAACGACAAACATGATAACCTATCAGCTACGTGATGGCCTATCACAAAATATCATCAAGGCTTTGCTTCAGTTCTCCTTGGCTGCCTTAGGCTGATGACATTCTTGATAACTTATCAGAACCTTGACAGCTTATCATAAAATATCATCATAACTTCTACTTTAAGCGAATTCTCTATCTACTGATGACGACCAACCTGATAGCTTATCACAAGGCTGACAACTTATCACAAATGTCGTCAGCCACACTTGTCTTCGGATTTTTTCAATTTTAACTTCTTTGCTTTATTTTATGTTTGTTCTCTATCATATCAGCTTAAACTGCAAAATCAAACATAAACTAATTAAAAATAACTAAAGTTGCTCAAGACCTTACAATTATTTAGAGTTAAAAGCCTCAAATATGTTAGCATATGCTCACACATCACTTCCCTCTCTAGTTTAGATTATTTGTAGCATGGTTATGATATAATACTATGTTTAGGATGTGGTTTTAGCATTTAAAGCATGAATTGTAGATTCAACCTTATTGGACTAGTGCGGTAGTCTTGAAATCGTAGTTCAGGTAAAGTCTACTTGATTACCTTTATTTATAGTTAAGCTTCTATCTTAAGCTTGAATGTGTCTTACTTTACATCTAGAAGTTAAACTAGATTCCTTAGCCTAGTTTGGGGCATGGTGTGCCTAATTATGGAAATTGAGGATTAGAAGTGGGATCGTCCGGCCTTCTTAGACCTAGACTTATGTTAGACTTATGGACTTAGTTGTGGATGTTATGCATAGTTGAGACTAGTAAACCTTAGTATAAGGTTACTTCATCATTTGGTAAATTGAATTGATGTTCCCCAAATTATGGTTTTTGAGCTATGACTATGATACTCTTTATGGAAGTGATACTGGGCATTTAGAGATGATATTCCTCTTAGATACGTTATGTGGCCTATTGAGATGGTAATTTATCTTAGACTTAATGTTTGGCCTATAGAGATACTATTTCCTCTTAGATATGATATTGGCCTATAAAGATGCAATTTTCTCTTAGATATTATATTAGCCTATAGAGATTCTATTTTCTCTTAGATATGATATTGGCCTATAGAGTTGTTATTTTTTCTTATATATGATATAGGTTATAGAGATGTTATTTCCTCTTAGATATAATTATTGTGCCTATAGAGATGCTATCTTATTTTTTGTTACAATTGTTGGGCCTATTGAGATAATATTCCACTTAGATATGACAATTGTCCAGAGAGGTGATATCTCTCATAGTTATGATGTATGACCTACTGACATAAGATATCCTATATGAGAGATAATTATATGCTTATTGATAATATGCCTTCTAGATGTGAGATGCCTCCTATGTGAGAGATGATTACGTACTTATTGATATTATGCCTCCTATATGAGAAATCCCTCATCTATGTGAGATGACTAGAGATATGCTATGGCTTATAAATATGATTATTGATATGAGTTCCAGATATGTATATGGGCCTAAGGCTGTGATTATAAAGTTGTGATTATGTTTGATATATTATTGGGCTAAGGGTTGTGTTATGATAATGATTGGATATCCCAAAAATGTTTATCAGTGTATTAGAAACAATTACAGTTTATGGATTCATATGCATGTTTTATATTCAGATTTCTTTAGTATGGGACGTAGGAAGATGCGGTATGTTGCTTGCAACTTTATTGATTGGATACTGGTGATGGTGTTCCTACATTTGGTATATTCATGGTTATTGTATCGATATATTATGTAATTATAGATGAAATATGATCTTATGATTGTTCTTCTTAATTAAGGGCTAAGCTATGTGGTAGTTAGTTGTCTATTAAGAGACTATAGCACTTGGTGGCTAGGAATCAAATGTATTAGTTAATGATTCTTGCTTTGTTGAAATATGGTGGCTATCAATGGTTGATATGTGGCTTATGGTGAGGTCAGGTCTAGCATAGGGAAAGATTAATTGATATTGATGACTCAGTTCATGATGTCAATTAGTCGATAAATGAGGTTTTATGTATTAATAAGGTTAGATAATAAGACATGTTAGAAATAGGTGATGACTTATTAATAATGATATATAGTTGGTAAATGAGGATTAGTTGGTAATCAATGGTTTGTTAATGAATGGTGTTAGTTAATAAAAGCTGGTTAGATGATAAAGGGTTATGTGTTATCTAGTAATGATTAACGGATATAGGATGATTAGTTGATAATATGGAGTAGTGAATAAATGGTGATTATGGTCTAGTGATGAACCTTGGTTAGATGTTAGATGGCGGATATCTAATTAAATGACGGTTAGTTGTATCCCATGAATAAGGATAACGTTTAGACTAATAACTAGAGGTCATGTGATGACTAGAGAATCAATGGTTTATAGTAAATAATGTTGGTCAGCTAAAATGAATAGTTGGGAAGTATTGACTAGATAGATATTTTATGGTGATACAATTATGATTATGAGTATATTAACAGGCTTGTAAGTTTACCCTCCTTTTACCACGTCTTGATCCCATGCACCTATTATATGTTTATAAATATATGTGTATTGATGTTTTATGATATATTGATACCCTGTAAGGTCAGAGGATGATTCTGATGATATATTGATAACCGGCAAGGTTGAAGGATACTATTGTGATAATATTAATACCCGTCAAGGTCAGAGGATCCAATTGTGAAGATATTGATACCCGTAAAGATCAGAGGATACTATTGTGATAATACTGATACCTGATAAGGCTGGAGGATATTATGATGATATATTGATATCTGGCAAGGCCAGAGGATACTATGATGATATATTGATGCCCGGTAGGGCCGAAGGTTGATTACGATGATGATGTTCATGATGATGACAGTTATGATGAGTTGTGATATTGACTGTGTACCTTGTATTCATTTCTACATATGCATCACCTATCACCAGTATGCACCTACATCTATTAGTCGGTATAGGATAGTTTCATAGATATAGGTGAAGAGTATAGTAATATCTGTTCATACTATATATCCATTTCTTGACCTTGTATATTGCTATATATCTTTCTTTTGCTCTTCATTCATATATTGGCCTGGGATATATGGTATAGTATTGACGTATATTGAATGTAGTTAGAATAGAATTGTTTGCCCTGATACTTCCTTAGTCCTGTTGTGTTAGACTCTTAGACTTGAACAGGATAGTAGTCCCTTATTACTCTTATTAACTGGTTATATAAGGTCTAGACTCTTGGGTGTAGTTTTCATTGATTTTATATGTTGTATATATTTGCTTTTTCTTTGGAGCTTAGTTGGTAGTTGCCTATTGAGTACCATTTGTTTCATAGTCATACTATACTTCTTCAGCCTGTAGATATAGTAGGGTTATCACCGTTGATGTGTTCATCATGCGGAGCAGCCATGGTTTAGAGACTTAGAGTGAGCTCCTGACATTTGGAGTATTACTTATCTCTTTTTTTTGTATTAGGCTAATCTCTATATTGTATTCATAGCTAAGTTGTATCACTATAATTTCGTTGTTGTTTCACTTTTGTACTCTTATGATATTAGAAGCTCTTATACTGATACCACTTGGTTTTGGGATTCTATTATGTATTGATCTTTATTTCATTTATTTCACATTATTTTCCTTATAATATTGATAAGTTCATTACTAGTCGTTCCATACTTTGGGTTGTCTTGTCTTCTGGTGGGTTATGGTAGGCGCCATCATGACCTGAAAAATTGGGTCATAACAAATTTGGAGAGAAATCGACCCTTGAGCCCTAAGATAACCAACTTGATGAAACTCTAGCCTAACTTTCTTGAGGGAATTAAGAGAGCCCTTTGGTGTGTTTGAGAAGTTTGATTTGTTTCTGAGTGCTAACAACACCCTCAAGGGGTTATAAGACGTGGGTTTCAAGTGAGGTAAGACAGGAAATGTCCAGAATGCCCTTTATTTAAAAGCTGGAAAAAGGTCTTCTTTGACTACAACTCAATCGTTGACTCGTAACCACTCCTTACGAATCATCACCATGAGTCGTAACCAAGACAGTCTCTGGGACCTCCACACACTGTTGACCCTACGAATCAACTGGTACCCCTAGTAATGAGACCCTACCACTCGTAGGGTCCAGTTGTAGTCAACATAGAACCTAATTGGGTAAACACTGGACATCCTATTATTGGCACCCAACGACTCATAACAAGTCCTTACGGCTTATAAAGAGCCACTCATACTCAGAGCAGTACTTAGCCACTTACTATTCTGATTTGATTATGACTTAGGTCCCGAGGTCCCGTAATGACACCCTACGACTTATAGGATGAGTCATAGTCGATGCATTGAGCTCAAAGCTCAAGAATTCTTCAAGTGCCAAAATCAAAGGTATTTTAGATGATGTAACTAGTAGTATATATATAGTTGGGTCTAGGGTCACCAAAATCGACTTTGATGAGACTTCTTATGGTGGATCACACTATAAAGCTTGTAGGGGTTTTATATGATGTTTCAGTTAGGTTGAGTCCTTCATTTTTTGTCTAATTTCATCACCCTTGACTTGAGGTTGATTTTGTGGTTGCTATCATCTTAGGGAGACTATTCCTTGTGACTGGAAGAGCATTGGTTGATATAAAAGCTACACAACTGAAGTTTTAGGTGAATCATGAGCAAGTAATATTTAATGGATGTTAATATATGGAGCAGCAAAAGGACATATGCATGATCTCAGGTATTGATATAGTTGAAGAGGATGCATTGATAGCTCCTATTGAGGAGAGGCCTAGAGATAAAGCACTTGTAGCAGCTATTATGAATTTAGAGGGTTATGACATTAATGAGTATAATGATATGGTGAGCGTGCTTGCTAGTTTGTTTCCTACACTTTTCCACCAAAAAAGTTGGATCTTGACTTGAAGAATAGGGTTACCCCATCAGCTAAGCCTTCAATTGAGGAGCCTCCTATTTTGGACCTCAAAGATTTACCATCTAATCTTTGTTATTCTTTCTTGAGAGCCAACACCACTTTGCCAGTTATTATAGTAGCTAATACAGTTGAATGGAAATTTAAGTCCCTAATTTCTATTTTGAGAAGGTTCAAGAGGTCCATTGGATGGTCCATTATTGGCTTAGTAGACTAATGCCCACTTTTGGCTCCTATTGAGCCACGAGAGAACTTACCATGGGGTGGTAGATCAATACCTCGGATGAATAATGCAATCGCATCACTGCCATATACACCTACTCCATCCCATTATGAAGAGAGAGGAGAAATATGAATAAAATGACTTTGAAAATAGAGATAGGGTTGCGTCTGGCAGTCAATCCAAAGAATAAGTTGTATCGGGGTCTAGCCTAAATTTGTCAAGTAGTATTATTGATGATGAGGAATCCATAGATATCCCCTAAGTACAAACTCAACCATCTCTACAAGTTTACCCATAAGTCCAAGCCACACTTTAGGTTGTAATATCCCCCACAGCTCGAGAGATGGGGTGTTCAAGGCATACAGGACATATATAATAGATACTATGCTATTGTCCCAGGAACATTCAAGCCAAAGAAAGGTTTCTATGAGGAGCCAAGGTTTCTCACAAAGGAAATGTTTGATATGTCCGAGTTTGAGGTATTATTGTTTTGTATGAGTCCAGAACAAGGTTAGGGACTAATACACGACCAGGTCTCTAAGCAAGAATTCAAATAAAATTAAGAACAGAATGTAGACTACCATTAGTGGCTAAGACTTCATCCACTATTTGGTCCTTATATAGAGAATACGAATAACAACAACCAACAAGAATAAGAAATCAGTAAAATGCACATAATATTTAGATGGAAACCTTATTGCTCAAGGGAGTAAAACCATTACCTACCTCATAGTATTCTTACCAAAAACTTTACTAAAACAAGAGCAATATTTTATTAAAACCTCTTGTAATCCTAAGGTTAACTTGCTAATCCTGTTACCTTGTAAATGATTTATCCCAAGACTTATTACAATAACTCTATTGTAGTTTACTATATCAAATAACACTAGCTAAAAAGAACAAGATGAACTCTAACCCTTTATCAACTAACTCTAGTTTATACAAGAACACAAGTAACTTTATCATACCCTATCAGCCAACTCAAGTTGATACCATTGCTTATAAAAGAGAAAAATCAAAATAACCAACACCTATACAAAGTTTCTCTTAATTAGGAGTAGGTTTACAATGATGAGAAAAATTACTCAAACACAAGGAACTGAATAAATCTTCAGTTGTCACGGCCAGGTCCTTTGATGGATCAATCTTTGCTTGGGAAAAAAATTGACAGCTTTTTGCAGATAGAAAATATCAATTTTAGGATTTCCAAAATCTAGGTTTCCATCCCACATAATGATATATATATATATAGGGATCTTGTGGGAGGTAAAACCTTGAGTTATTTTTATTAGGTAAGAGAGAAGGATCACAGTACTACAAGATATCATAGTTGATGGAACTTTTATAGCTATGGACAGCTGTCAGAGTTTATTTGTACAGATCGGTCTGGTGCATGTACCTTGTCTCTCATCTGGACCTTTGAAATAAGATCCCTCTAAGTGATAGCTCCTTTTGAACATACAACTTGTTTCCTTGTACTGCCTAAGATTTTGATTTCTTTGTTCACCCTGAGATAAGCCTGGTGGATGTATTGTTCCTTCATCTGGTTCCCTCATCAAATTTTTCAAATCATCAAAATAAAGTATAGTACTATAGTAAATACACATTATTAGTTTCCCCTCTTTGATGATTACAAATACATAAAAGAATTATTCTTAATGACTGGATTTTCCCAAACATATCAATGCACACACAACTTAATAAACTTGTTCCAATTCCCTATAGTAGTTTACAAAAACCAGTTGAACATACTCTTATGAATTATTGGTACCTAGTCCCCTCATGAGTTTTTCCTATCATTAAAACCACAAATGCATCAATCTACCCCTTTTTGATAATGACAGACTCTTTCTGCATTTACTAAGAAAAGTCATATATTAAGTCAACTGCAATTCCTTCTATTACCAACAATCAATTCCCCATATTATATTATATTCCCCCATCACTAGTTGTTTCTATCACCATTATTCCCCTTTTTACCAAGATCTTACCCCTTTTGGCATCATTAAAAAGAATAAACAGTAAACCAAATAAAAGAGAGAATCAACACATGTTAACACATGGACACTTAGGAAACACTAACGTGAGAAAAAAATAAATAAACAATAGAGATATTGGCAATTAATAAGACATGAAAAATATTTCATTAATACCATAAAAAGATAGAAGTATAAACCTGCCACATAAGGTCTAAAATAAAGCTTAGGAAAAAGATAGAGGATAGGAATAGACACTAGGAAGGAAGATAAGATAAGAGTTGATTCAATGAGAGCCAAACATAGTCTTGAGCATCAAGTTATTAAGGGCATTGATATCTACATGAGCTTGGAGAAGATTTTGGCTCAGGTCCCCAACTTTGGTTTGCAACTAAGATACTTCAACTTTTGAGAAGCTCATTCCTGATTAAGATACATTAGGGCACTGGTCCCCCATCAGACTCGAAGAAAGGTTACATGCATTTCAGCAATTTCAGGATCAAATACCTAGCCATAAAGCACATTTTTTCTTTATCAAAATTTTTTGTCTTTATTTATGAGTGAACTCCTTTATAGTCACTTTCTACTTTCACAACTCAATAGGAGGAATAGGTCCCTCATCAACTGAAACATCAATACCCCTCTTTATTTTTGTTCTCAACTTCCTTTTATTTCTTTGGAAAAATCTCTTAGATATTATAATATAATATTTTACCTCTTTCCTTTGTTTGGACATAATGGAGAAACGAGGTTCCTGAATGTGATAAATAGCCCACATGGAATTTATGTCATCCCTTTCTTATGAATTCCTGCCAACCTCTACTAGAATTTGCTGATAGACCTGACCCTAATCTTGAACCTTATGATTTTCATAAAAACTATTGCTCAAAGTAGTAGTATTAGATAAGTTTAAGGAGATTCCAACATTCTTGGAAGATGGTTTAATCAGAAGAGTGGGGTTTAGGAGTAGAGAGCGTAGTGGAACTATCGGACTAGGGTTTTAAGGAAATTTAGGTTGTCTTTTAGAAGAGGTGTTAAAATGAAGGAACTATTAGGATTATGATTTTAAGAAAAAATAATCAATGTATCATTTCAAGATAAAGATGTGATGATTGATTTTTTAATGACATGACAATGTTACAAAAGAGAGGGAGAAACAAAATCTATGTGGCATTGCAAGACAGTTTCAAAGCTTTTATGAGTTTAATAAGTAGTACTAATCTATTAAGAGGAACCTGGTCCCTTTTTCTAACTTTTGAGCACATACTTTGAGCTTTCTGGATGACCTCCAATTCTTGTTCTCTCCCTTCTTTCCATGGATTCATACCTACAACATTATAGACTTGTGTTAGACATAGTCAATAAACCCTTACTTAGATACCTATAATCTAATCATAGCCACTAGAGAGAGATTTTGATTAAAGGGAACCAGTCATATTTATAAATCCAGCTAAAAATAATTCTTTCCAAACTCTTTCTTGCTTATAACCTTCATGAAACTATCAGATACCTGGTCCCCCAACCTAGTCTATCATGAGATCCAAGTACATCCAAGGAAATGAGTAATTAGTTACATGCTCTTTGTATATACCAAGTACCCAATATATTTTCATTCTCAACCAAATTAGAATTGTCTCAATACTAAACATGATGTCTAGTCTACTAACCATCAAGAAGATAAAAGATCCAATAATGCCTTTATACATTATTTCATTCACTAGAGAATTAAGTTCCTTAGAACTTGCTTCAACTTATAAAAAACTTTATTTAATTTTAACACATGATTGGGATAATAAACATCTTTAAAACCAAAAGGCTTCTCAACATACACTTCTTACTTCAAGTACCCTCTTAGAAATACACTCTATGCAGCCATTCTTAAACATAAGTCAAGTTTTATTCCTCGTAGTATTGTTGCTGTCTAACTTGATTCTGAACACCTGCCTGGTCTATATAATAGTTCTGTTAGAGTCTACCAACTAGATAGTAGACTCTTCTTTCATTTATAAAAGAGGCATTTCCCCTTTAAATACCTAATGTGAGAGTAATTTCTTGATCTTTCTCTATATGTCTCTTTAACAGTAGTTATTTATTGTTAATTTTTTATTGACTACCTCTTATCACTTTATTATATATATAGAATCATTAGTTAGATTTAGGAATCCAGATCATAGTAGGTTCATTGAAGTTAGAGAAGGGATGAATTATATCTCTCCTTATCCATACAAGCATGATAAAATTTTTCATAGAGGGACCAATTCTCTTTCTTGTAGATTGATCAGTATATTCAACATCTCTACTACTTGCAATACTTGTTGGTTTTTCCCATTGGCTGAGATTCGTATATAATAGGAGTTCCTATAGTGATCATTGTTACCACAGTGGATACATAGCCAATTGTTAGGACTTAAAACATACTTACTCTGAGGGTTGTAAGGAGCACTAGTCTTTTACTTCTTAAAACCAATGCCTTTACTATCCTTTGAATCCATATTATAGAATCAAGTAGGAAATTCAGGTGACGTAGTCCAATGGAATAATTTTTTAATTTCACCTTTTATGTCGTTCAGGTCCCTTTCTAGTTGCATATTACCATCAAGCGAAGCACCAAGATCTAGCTTGTATTTGTTTAGTTTTTCTTCAAGTTTAAACTGTAAGTTATTGCCTTCTTTATTTCTCTTTGGACCATTGTGAAAGGGATCTCTCTATTTTTCATTTAGTCTTTATTCTTAAAAAGGAACAAGATCTTTTCTTCTAAATCAAAAATTTTGCTTGACCAATTGGAGTTTTTAGCGTTAGCTTTAACAGCAAGTTCGTCAATCATTTGCTTAATTAAATCAACAGTTTTCTTCTTAAGATTGGCATTTTCATCTTTGAGTTGAGTATTTTCTGGAAGAAGAGTGTTTAAGGCACTTGGTCCCTTACATGTGACATGACTCGAACCAAGGCCTTATCGTAATGGTCATCCCAAGTCCATCAAGGACCAGGGACCACCCCCATTACCCAACCCAACCTCCAAATATGCATACCCTAAGTCGGATAAATTCCGAACGTATAACAAAATTGAATTTAATATAATTCCAGACTTTGGGATAGGTCTATAACAGTGACAAACCCAAACAAGTTCAATTATCTAATACCAACCATCAACCATAACCAAACCGATATAATAACCAAGTTCCTATCCATAACATAACATAAAAGGAAGAAAAAATCATAAATTCATTCCAATGGTATCATTCCCAATATCAATGCCAATACTAAGGCTGACACCACTACCGACACTGCCTATTCCAACCTATAGTAATCACACAAAGCCTCTAACCAAAAGAAAAATAATATTTGGTTGGGACATTCCCCCATCCATAGCCAAAACCAATATCCATAAAATAACCAAAGTATGTAAAGACATCCATGATATGAAATGGAACCTTCTAGAATATGGAATCTCACCACTTCAATCCAATAGTTGATCCCAAATCCGATCACTAAGCAGGAGAAGTAGAATGGTCTGTTCCTGCATCGCGTGGGGATACAGCCGCCCAAAGATGGATTTGCGGGTGAACGCAAGGATGAAGTTAGGATAAGGATAAAATAATGCCATCCAGAAAAACCAAGTAAACCAACCATATGCATACAAACCATACATATATATAACTATATTGGGAAAGAGAGCCCAGTTTAGCGTGCCTTTAAAACCCTTAACCTCGGTATATGTAGCTTAATCGTCCTAGAACCACCTATGGGCTATTTGGGTTAGTATAACCACCAGAATATGACCTGATGTATGCAGTTGCACGAACCAGAGATACCCTAAGAGTAGGGGATACTTGAGTACCCTTCGCTCTCCATGATACATATGTACAGTGTACTTAGACGATTCCTATGTACCTCATAGTATCATATATGATCGCTATGACCAACCCTCATGTTGGCAAACAAGAGTTTTTAGTGTCCGTCCATTAGAATCGCACCTTCACGATTAGCTATAACACCCTGCCATTATTGCCCAATTAAAACCATTACCATTCAACCAAACCATTATTCCATTATTATTAACTAAGGCTATGAGTAGTGGTATCGTCATACCGACTATAGCTTGCAAGAAATGTCCTATGTACCCCTATATTACATTATCAAGTTAACCTTGGGGAATACCATGAACCCCACAAGTTGTTAATTAACATGTTTACTTGGGGGATTCTCTTGTACCCCACAAGAAAGTTTAATTAACCATAACCATGACCACCAAACCTTACCATTTAACAATTCCAAACCATTTATGCTATTTAGGGTTCCATTACCAAACCATACCATGAAATAGTTCCATTAAAAGTCCAATAATATAGTAAAAGCATTATCAAAGGCATTTTATCAAACATGTTAGGGGCATAGTATTTCCAAAACCAATTCTAATTACCAATTAACCGTTCCCATGAAATAAGTTGTCCAAACCACCATTAAAGCATGTAAATACATGATTAAAACATGGGAAAACCATAACAAGCATTTTCACAAAAAACCCAACATATATTTGAAAACTCCAAAACCATACAATAATCATGCCATAAAACATTGTATAAAACATGCCTTTAGTTGGAGCTAACAATGAGGGAGGAGCTCATGCCTTAGATTATAAAGATAGTGGAGTGAAATCACCCGTACAAGCCCCAAATTGATCCTCTAGATGAAACCCCAGCCTTCTTTTTCCCAAAAGCCTTAGAGAGAATTAAAGAGAGTTTCTAAGTGTTTAAGATTAGAATAATAGGGTAAATAATGTCCTAAAAGAGTTATAAGTTTTGGGGCCTTAAGAGGTTAAGTGGGAAAAAGTCCTGATAAGCCCTAACTTAAACAACTTAAAATTCCCGTCAGATGGTACGACTCCCCCATACCAGTCGTACCCTTTCATATGAGTGGTACCAATCACTCGTACCCTAGGCCTCCCCTTTGGACCCAACATTGTCCAACATACAACTTACCTAAACCAAGTTATACACAACCATATGATCAGTACCTCTAAACTGTATCCCTGGCAGAATAGAATCAAAGAAAGTTTAACTATCTACCATACGAGTCAATGGTATGACTCATACCCTAACTTACGGCTCATGGTGAGCCACTCATACTCAGATCTAAGTTAAGTTACTAAGTCTCAGATTAAGTAAAGGAAAAACCCAAACCATATGACCCGTCACCAACTATACAACTCATATCCACCAAGTCGTACCCATTCCAGAAACCAATCCAACCCACCAAACAACACTGGTTAGCATACGACCAAAAGCATACCAACTGTACCCCATCATATGACTGGTACCCACAAGTCGTATAATGTCCAGAATCTAGAAATCTAGGAAATTTTCTAAGGTTCCAAACCCAGGGTGTTTCAGTCTCCCCCTCTAGGATCATTCATCCCCAAATGACGGACAAGGTAGGTCAAACATAAGCACGATTCATTTGAATTATCAAATATCAATCCAACCTTTAACAAAGTTAGAAAATAAAGATGTGATCAAGAACACATACCTTTCTCATGAAAATCCAGAGCAGAAAACAAATATGGATATTTGGACTTCATGTCCGTTTTTACTTCCTATGTAGCCTCTTCCACCTTGTGGTTTTTTCATAAAACCTTAATCGAGGCCACATCTTGGTCTGTAACCGATAAACCTACCAATCAAAAATCTCAACTGGGACATCGTTATAAGATAGAGAATCTGAGATACCTAATCCTTCCAAAGAAACACAGAAAAAGGATCACTAAGACACTTTCTCAACATAGAGACATGAAATACCAAATGAATGAAGCTCAAACTAGAAGGAAACTCCAATTCATAAGCGACATTACCAACCCTCCGCAAAACCACATAAGGACAAACATACCGAGAACTGAGCTTTCCCTTTTCACCAAACTACATCACTCTCATCATGAAAGATACCCTTAGGAACAGCTTATCCCCAACCTTAAACTCCAAGTCTCTACGCCTTACATCCGCATAGGATTTTGGGAAAATTTGGGTAGCCTTAAGCCTATACCGAATTACCTTCACCTATTTCATATCCTGATAAACATAATTTGGGCCAAACATATCCACCTCAACAAGCTTGAACCAACCAATAGGAGAATTATACCTCCTACCATATAATGCCTCAAAAGGGGCATCCCAATGCTAGAATGATAGCTATTGTTGTATGCAAACTCTACCAAAGGTAGATACCCAACCCAATTACCACCATAATCAATCACATATGCATAAAGCATGTCCTCCAATGTTTGAACAGTCCTTTATGCTAGCACATCCATCTGGGATGAAAAGTAGTACTCAAAATAACCTTAGTCCCAAACCCTTTCTAAAAATACCTCTAGAAATAAAATGAAAACTCCATACCACGATCAGAGATAATCAAGATAGGTACCCCATGTATCTTAACAATCTCATAAAGATACAACCTCACATAATCCTCAGCCAAAAAGTTAGTTTGCATTGGTAAGAAAAGAGCGGACATTGTCATCCTATCCACCATGACCCAAACCGAATCAAATTGTTTCAAGATCGAGGAAGACCAGTAACAAAATCCATATTGATTCCTTCTATTTCCTTTCCATTAACTTACTTTATTGATACAACCCTCCCAACCTTATGTGCTCAACTTTAACTTGTTGACACACTAAACACCTGGCCACAAAATTAGCCGTATCCCTTTTTATACATCTACTTGAGATCAAGATATATTTTCATCGAATCAAGATGAACAACATAGCTCAATTCATGTACCTCAGCTAAAATTCTTTGTCATAAGCCCTCGACGTTAGGAACACACAACGACCTTTGGTACCATAAAGTACCATCACCACTGATCTCAAAATACCATCACCTTTTTCCCACCTACATCATCCTTAATTTCCATAAGGATACAATCTAGCATTTGTTTCTCCTTGATCTTTGTTCTAAGAGATGACCAAACCACTTTATGTACCATCGTACCACCATCATTGGAGTCCAAGAGATGAACTCCAAGATTAGTTAAGTGGTGAATATCCTTTACCAATTCCTATTTCTCCTCATCCACATGAGCTAAAATCCCCATGGACATCCTGCTTAGAGCATCAGCAACCACGTTAGCTTTACCTGGGGGGTAGTGAAGACTCATATCATAGTCCTTAGAAGCTCCAATCATCTTTTTTGCCTAAGATTTAGCTCCTTCTGAGTGAACACATACAGTAGACTCTTATGATCAGAAAAGATGTCTACGTGTACACCATATAAATAATGCCACCATATTTTCAAAGAAAAAAACACTGCTAAAAGCTCCAAATCATGAGTAGGATAATTTCTCTCATACACCTTCACTGCCTGGAAACATACGCAATCACCTAACTATGTTGTATAAAATGCAACCAAGTCCCACTTGAGATGCATCATAATAAACCACAGACCCTTCATTTGCTTTAGGCAATGTCAAAATTGAAGCCGAAGTTAGCTTATCCTTCAGCTTCGTAAAACTCCCCTTACAAGCATCCGACCAAGAAAACATTACTTTTTTAGTCAACTTAGTCAATGGGGTACCTAACATAGAGAAACTTTTCATGAACCACCTGTAATACCCAGCCAAACCCAAGAAGCTCCAAATATCGATTGAATTCATCAGTCTAGGCCACCTTTTAACCACTACCACCTTTTGCAGATCCGCTATAATCCCCTCACTAGAGATAATATGACCCAAAAAAGTAATAGTGTTCAACCATAATTCACATTTAGAGCATTTAACATACAACTGTTATTTTTTCAAGATTTACCACACCACACGAAGGTGATTAGCGTGATCCATCTCACTCTTAGAATATACCAGAATGTCATCAATGAACACAATGATAAAAAAATCCAGAAACTTTCGAAAAACCCTGTTCATTAGATCCATAAATGCCGCTGGGGCATTAGTCAAACCAAATGACATAACCAGGAACTCAAAGTTCTCATACCGAGTATGAAAATTCATCTTAGGGATATCTATCTCCCTAATCTTAAGCTGATGATATCCAAACCAAAGATTTATCTTAGAAAATAATTTGGCAACTTGCAATTGATCAAACAAGTCATCTATCTTGGGAGAGGATACTTGTTCTAAACCATTACCTTATTCAATTACCAATAGTCAATGCACATCCGAAGGGAACCATCCTTCTTTTGTACGAATAACACTGGTGAACCGCATGAGGATACACAAGGATAGATGAAACCCTTATCCAAAAGATCCTTAAGTTGATCCTTACGTAATCTCAACTCAATTGGAGACATTTTATAAGGAGGAATAGATATTGGACAAGTGTCCAGAACCAAATTAATCCCAAACTCAACCTCCTTATTTGGAGGAACACCAGAAAGATCATCTGAAAAGACCTCTGGAAACTCATTTACCATCGAAACTGAATATAAAGAAGGACCTTTCAAGTTATAGTCTTTAACCCAGACCAAATGATAGAGACACCCTTTAGATATTAACCTCTAAGATCTAAGATAGGAAATAAACCTCCCCCTAGAAGCTAGGAAACGACCTTCACACTCAATAACCGGTTCACCAGGGAACCTAAAGACAACCTTATGGGTTTGATAATCTAATGACGCGTAACAAAAATGTAACCAATCCATCCCTAGAATAACATCAAAATCCACAATTTCAAGTTCAAACAAATACACCAAAGTCTACCTACTACAAATAGATACTACACACCCCCTATAAACCCTTTTAGCAATCAAAGAGTCACCTACCGGGTAGAAATAGAAAAAGATCCAAAATAACCTCAAGATCAAAATATAAATATAAAGCCACAAATGGGGTCACATAAGAGAGAGTAGACCCTGGATCAATGAAACAATATATGTCACGAGAAAAAAGTTATAATATACCAGTCATGACATTAGGTGATGTCTCATATTTCTGCTGAGTAGTAAGAGCATATAACCTATTTCAACCCGTGTCGGTACCAAAAGCAAAAATTAATGCAAAAGAAATACTCTTGGAGAAGGAGTAGAAGATGAAGAAACTGGAGACTTTCGCGTACCCGAAGCACCCTTACCAATCAGATAGTTTCTAAGCATATGGCCTGGCTGACCATATTTGAAATATTTACCCCTCCTATCATTACAAAAACCTATGCAACCTACCACAGAACTGACAAAGAGGTCATAATAAGGCTGACTGAGCCCCACTTGCTTGAGATTGGACACCCTGTACCCAGAAATTACTGCCACCCTATGGACGTCTATCACCTGACTGCTTCAAGTAAAAAGCTCTAGATGTAGAGAAGGAACCAAAAATCCCCCACTTTTTCTTTTGCCACTTACCGGTATCCCGACTACCTTTTTGTTGCCCATAACATTATTCAGATGACTTGAACTTCTTACCCTGCCTTTCCCCAAAGTCATCCTATTTTATTTTTTCCTCCTTAGCCTATTGCATATAAACCACCAACCTAGAAATGTCCATATCTTTAATCAACAATGTAGTCTTACTTTCAACGATCAAATCCTGAGATAGTCCAGAAGTGAACTTTCTCATCTTGGCCCTCATGTCAGACACCAGTTTAAGAGCATACCTCGATAGCTGATGAAATTTCAAGGCATATTCCTTGATCGACATTTTCCCTTGTCTTAGATTAATAAATTCCTCCGCCATTGCTTCCCTCAACTCCTAAGAAAAGAACTAATTCAAAAAAGCATTAGAGAAAGTCTACCATAAAGTTGATTTCTCAACATCACTTCTCGCCCTATCCCATTCCTCATACCACTAGTATATTCCATCTTTAAGATGATAAGCAGTAAAATTCACCCCTTCCATACTTGTTGTTTATATCACCCTGAATATTTTCTCCATTTTATCCAAAAAACCCTAAGGATCCACCTCTAACTTCACATTAGTAAAAGTAGGAGCATTCATCTTCATAAACTAGCCAACCCTTGTGTCCTCAACAGATAAAACACCGGATGCATCCCGCTCAACCTGAGCAGTAACAAACTTAGCAACAACATGAAACAATTGATGAAATTCCACATTTGTCACCTCACCCTGTGGAGGACTAGTAGCAACTGATGGAACTCCATAAATATCATGGATGGGGACCCCTAGACTGAGTATGGATCCTCTGAGTAGTATGTGTCACTTCAGCATTGTCCCCAGTTGGGACAAAAAAGTTATATTGCATCTCAAATCATCGAGGCATGATCTGAAAAGCGAACAAACTAGGATTGGAAAAGATTCCAGGACTTAGACTACAAGCTTAAAAATACAATACAAAGAAAGTGAAATATTCTTAAATGCCTTGTAGCCTCTTTCTTAGGAGTATGGCATAATATACACCCTTAAAAGAAACTCTACTTGACACGACTTTGTGGACACCCAATTGACAATAAACCTAAAGCTCTGATACCAACTTGTCATGACCCAAACCAGGGCCTTATCGTATTAGGTATCCTAGTCCATCCAGGACTGGGGACCACCCAATTACCCAACCCAACCTCCAAATATGCATATCATGAGTCGGATAAATTCTGAACATATAACAAAATAGTGTTTATTACCATTACAGACTTTGGGATAAGTCTATAACCATGACTAACCCAAACAATTCTAACCATCCAATACCAACTAGCAACCATAAGCAAACTGATATAATAACTAAGTTTCTATCCATAATATAACATAAAAGGATGGGACAATCATAAATTCAGTCCAACAGTATTATCCCCAATACAAATGCAAATAATAAGGTTGACACCACTACCAAAACCGCCTATTCCATCCTATAGTAGTCACACAAAACCACAAACAAAAAGGAAAACAATATCTAGTTGGGACATGCCCCCAACCATAACCAAAACCAATATCCATAAAATAACTAAAGTATGTAAAAACATCCATAATATGAAATGGATCCTTCCAGAATATGGACTATTACCACTTCAATTCAATAGCTAATCCCTAATCTGATCACAAAGCAGAAGGAGTAAAACGGCGGGTTCCTACATTGCGTGGGGATACAGTTGCCTAAAGATGGGTTAGCAGGTGAACGCTAGCATAAAATCAGGATAAGCATAAAATAATGCTATCTAGTAAAACCAAGTAAACCAACCATATGCATACAAACCATACATATATATAACCATGTCAGGAAAGGGAGTCGGGTTTAGCATGCCTTTAAAACCATTAACTTAGGTATGTGTAGCATAATCATCCAAGAACCAACTGGGCTATATGGGTCCAGTATAACCCCCTAAATGGGCCCTGATGTATATAGCCACACAAACTGAAGATACCATAAGAGTAGGGGATTCCTGAGTACTATTTGCTCTCCATGATACATATGTATAGTGTACTTAGGATTCTCATGTACCTCATAGTATTATATATGGTCTCTATGACCAACCTTCATATCGACAAACATGAGTTTCTAGTGTCCTTCCATTGGACATGCACCTTTACGGTTAGCTATCACACCACACCATAAAACTATTACCATTCAATCAAACAATTATTCCTTTATTATTAACCAAGGCTATGAGTATTGGTATCATTGTACTTACTATAGCTTGAAAGCAATGTCCTTTACCAATATTTTTATGAAAAGGTATTCCCATGTACCCCTATATTACATTATCAAGTTAACTTTGGGAAATCCCGTGTACCCCACAAGTGTTCCATTATACTGTTTTCTTGGGGGAATCCAATACACCCCACTAGTTGTTTATTAACATGTTTAGAAGGGGGAATCCCTTATAACCTTCAAAGATGTTTAATTAACTATAACCATAACCAGCAAACCTTACCATTTAACCATTCCAAATTATTTATATCATTTAGGGTTCCATTACCAAACCATACCATGCAATAGTTCCATTAAAATTCCAACAATATAGTAAAAGCATTATCAAAGGCATTTTATCAAACATGTTAGGGGCATAGTGTTTTCAAAACCAATTCCAATTACTAATTAAAACATGAGAAAACCATAACCAAGAATTTATACCGAAACCCCAACATTTATTTGAAAAGCATAAAACCGTACAATAATCATGCCATGCAAAGGTTGTATAAAACATGCCTTTAGTTGGAGCTAATAATTAGCGAGGAGTACATACCTTAGATTACAAAGATGATGAAGAGAAATCACCCGTACAAGCCCCAAATTGATGCTCTAGATAAAACCCTAGCCTTTCTTTGCCCAAGTGCCTTAGAGAGAATTAAAGAGAGTTTCTAAGTGTTTAAGATTAGAATTATAGGGTAAATGATGTCCCAAAAGAGTTATAATTTGAGGGGCCTGAAGAGGTTAAGAGGGTAAATGTCCAAATGACCCCCAACTTAAACTACTTTAAATTCATATCAGATGGTATGACTTTCCCATACTAGTTGTAGCCTTCCATACGAGTGGTACCCACCACTCATACCCTAGGCCTCTCCCTTGGATCCAACACTATCTAATATATAACTTACCCAAACCAAGTCATACACAACCATACAATCAGTACCCCATAACCATATCCGTGGTAGAATAAAATCAAAGAAAGTTTAAACATTGTTTACCATATGAGTCAATGGCATGACTGTTACCCTAACTTACAGCTCATGGTGATCCACTCATACTCAAATCCAAGTTAAGTTACTAAATCTCAGATTAAGTGAAGGAAAAACCCAAATAATATAACCCGTCACCAACCATACGACTCGTACCCACCAAGTCATACCCATTCCAAAAACCAATCCAACCCATTAACCAACACTGGTTAGCATAAGACCAAGAGTATACCAATCATACCCCATCATACGACTAATACCAATCATACCCCATCATACGACTACTACCCATAAGTCATATGATGTCCAAAATCCAAAAATCTAGAAAATTTTCTAAGTGCCCAAACCCAGGGTGTTTCAACTTGTTCCCTATGAAGATTAAGCCAGTTAATTCTTTAAAACTATAATTTTTGAATCTTTTTCAGCTATCAAGGTTGACATCTCCATTTCTATGTTTCTCCATTCTTGGTCAGCAATAAGACTCAACATTGTGGAACCAACTTAAGACTCAGTTTTTTTATTAGATCATGATACTCATCAATTAAGACATTTGGAAGAGCTATTAGTTCCATTTTAGAGAAATCTTTTAGTTTCAATTGGATATCAAGAAAACTTACCTAATCTTTATTTTTATCATCTTAGATAGCCATGAGATCAAATAGAGAGTTCAAAGTTAAAGGTTCATCCTTAACCACCACTATAGAAGACTCTTTTGCTTTTTTTTCATATTTAGATTTATTTGAGGAGTCTCCCAAATAGCTAAGGTTTGTTTGATGATCTTGGCTGTAATTATCCTTTGGTTGAACTTATTAAGGACTTGGTTCTTATTGTGTGCCTTCTCAATATTGTTCTTAATACAATCCTTTTAATCAAGCTAATGGCGAAGACTATCCTTGATGTAATGACCAAGATTTTTTTATTTGTGATAGCTATCATTTCCACTTTGGTATATACTTGTATTTTCTTTTCTTGGAGATTCACTACTTTGTCTAACTAATTTTTGAAATCTTCATGCAATTTACTGACTTTCTTAAAGATTCGGTAGAGCAACTATCTTAGTAAGATCTAGTTGTTACCCTTTTTTGGAAGAACTAACACTAATACCAATTGTTGGTTTGTATGACTCCACCATATGGTTAGGGACCTGATATACTATCAGTTCTCCAAGCAAGAATGCTAAATAAATTAAGAGAGCATAATTTAAACTATGGTCAGTGACAAGGACCTGATCTACTAGCTAGTCATGGTATAATGATTAATAAGAACAGTAACCAATAAGAATAAAAATGTATTAAAATTCACATGATATTTATATGGAAACCTCCTTGCTCATGGGAGTAAAATCATGATCTACCTTGTAGGATTTTTACTAACAACTTCAGTAAAACAAGAGGAATGATTGATTATAACCACCTGTAATCCTAAAGTTAACCTCCTAATTTTGTTCACTTATAGTAGATCTGTCTGAAGCCCCACTATAATAACTTTATTATTGTCTGCTACATCAACTAACTCTAGTAAAAAGCAACAAGGCTAACTCTAGCCCTGTATTACCTAACCCTAGTTGATACAAAAATATAGCTACCTCTAGCACAGCCTATAAGCCAACTTAATGACCCTTCAGGTCATTTCTTGTGATTCCACTTATTTTTTCCATTAGAGATTTTCCATAGTTTCCCCAAGTCATTTATGACTTGCTGAAACTGATAGATCGGTTATCAAATAATTCATTTGGTTTCTAGAACCATTTCGCTATTTAGAAGTCTTCGCTGGTTCCAAATAGACACAAAGCAAAAACCTTAGTAAAATAATTTTAGATGTGAATTTTGAATATACCAGTAGCTCTAGAATATCAAGTTTAGGTTGGGTAGACCTTTGGTTTGGGTCCCACTACACCCGAACTCATTTTGGCCTATCGATCTAAAAGTGAATAAATTAGAAATTTAGGTGTGGGGCCCATATTTGGTCAAAATGACATCATATGGAAAATATAACTTTTTAAATTCATCCATAATGTCAAAATCAATATGGTTGCATATTTTGTTTGCACATATTAGATTCCGGATGCATCCCGGGGCATTGGCCAAAACATGGAATTTATTTCAAGTTTCAGCTACCATCTGGTGCAACAAAGGTACCATTATTGAGGAGGATATATCTCAATTGTGATTCTACAATCGCATCCCGTGTATTTGCAATTGCCTAAATTAGAGGCCTGGGAAGGGGTATTTAAATTCCCTTTTTGGTCAAAAATTGGTTATTTCTCTATTCCCTTGAGTCCTAAAAACCCTAATAGAGTGTGTAGTCCGCAAATTAAGTCTTGGGTGTTGATTGGGAGATTGAATAACTTACATAATTATGATTAACATCGAATCTAAGGTATGAATCCTTTATTTATTGTGTAGAATTCTTAATTATTTGACCTAAAACCCCAAATGGCTTTAGGCATGATTTTAGCCAAAATATGATTTATTTGCACCAATTTATTGAGAGATATAACTTTATAATGGTATTTAAACAATAGTTTGGTCTCAAAAACTCTTTTTTCATAAGTGGGACCTAGTTGGTAGGTTTTTGGTGTCGTTTTAAACCCAAAACACAATGGTGCAATATAGGTATTGATATTCTCATAATAATGTGTAGATTGTAATTTTGATAGCTTGGATCATTGAATAAGCTTCGAGTAAAATAAAAGTATGGTTATTGGTTCGTGAGCTATATTTGGATTTAAGGTAGGTTAGGCTTACTTCTTGTTAGATTGAGTTATATTATAGTATGAATTTGATATCTTGATAAGATTGCGTGGGGTTTTAGGTGTTGAAATGGTAAATGGTAATGATTGGGATTAGTTGAACCACTTAGGCTATGGAACTCATAAAGTGTGATACTTGACTTATAGTCTAGAACTTTGGACAGTTGGACTTGTTATCTCATGAATAACATTAGAATGCTCTAGTTGTTCTTGTTTGACGGGTGTGATTTTCTCAGTCATATTAAATTATAAGTTGCCCTTAGTTGTGCATAATTGTGGAAATTGCCCTAGTTACTTTCTGAAGTAAGAGTATACTTGCGGAAGAATTGTACTATAGAACTAGTATGGATTGATAAACCTCTAAGACATGACTTAGATGGCTTAGCTTAGTCTCGAGTAGAAGTTAGACTTGAAGAGAAACTTGGGTTATTAGAAGCGCAGTTCGACCCACCTTAAGCTTGGATTATGTAGTTTCATTGGTGACCTAGATACTTGTTAAACGCATAGGATGTGCCTTTGGTAATGTGATGGCTAATTGAGGTAAACGGTTTATTCATGATGTTCGTATTGGAAATGATGTGCATGATCAATTGCTAATTATTGAAAATTCTTTGATAGCAATGAAATGTCTTATAGATTGAACCCATGACTATGATATCACTTAAATCGTGAATAAATTACCATGTGGGCCTGGGATTATGTTATTACTCACATTATGTTCAATCTTAGTGACTAAACTAATGTTTGTGTTAAAAATCCTCTTGTGCTAATAATGTGAATCATACTAATAAAAAGGGGCTCTAGAAGGTATAACTAGGGCTTGTACTTGAAGATGCTAATGATGATGTTAAGCCCGGTAAAGTAGTGAGTGTACATACTATATGGATATACTTGTTCATGAACCTATTGATATACCATGTCAATAATAAATGATGAGGTATGACGGTATGTCTTTCCTTACTTCTCTTTCTCTCTATCCCTCGTGGGGCTTGAATTTACTATTTATTGGATTGCTTATATATGTATTGATATGATGATGATGACCGATAAGTTCAAAGGATATATTGATGCTATGATGATGCTCGGTAATTCCAGAAGTTATATCAATGTTATGATGATGCCCGATAAGTTCGAAAGATATATTGATATTATGATGATGCCCGGTAAGTCTAGAGGATATATTGATGATGTGATGATGCTCGATAAGTTCAGAGGATATATTGATGCTATGAAGATGTCCGATAAGTCTGAATAATATATTGATGATCTGATGATGCCTGGTAAGTCCAGAGGATATATTGATGATGTGATGATGCCCGGTTAGTCCATAGAATATAATGATGTTATGTGTGGTAAACATGTATATATATGATTATATTTGTATGTGCTTTGAGGATATGATGTTATTCTTAGGATGTCCATTATAATTCTTTGATTCCAATCACTTATTGAGCAAGGTAGCTCTTGCTAGTGTCAAATAGTGAGTGGAAGTAATATATACTAAATAATGTATTAGGACAAGTTGTTAAAAGGGATATTGTGTGGCATTTGATAATTCACCTAGTAAGTTTAGATAGCATTGGATAAAGGGATTAATTAAGGTACATTTCTTATTAAAGTGAGTTATGTGGTAACTAGTTGACTACTAAATGACTATTTGACTTGATGGCTTGAACTCTAGAATTCTAGTTATTGAACCTTGTTTGGTGTGAAATATGGTAACTAACAATTGTGGTTGTTACGTGGCTAATGATGATAATAGGTCAGTATGGGTGATGATTAATGATATTGATGACTAAGTTATGATGTCGATTATCTATTAATTGGACGTTTGTATATTAAAGATCCTAGATACTAAAAAATGTTTATGGTTAGATATATAAGTGTATAATGATGAGTATTGGCCCTTTTTAGATGGTGATTAGTGCTATTGTGATGACTAGAAATGGGTATTGCTTAAATGCATCTACGGTCTAGTAGTGAACCTTGACTAGAGGCTAGATATTGGTAAATTAGTGAATAATGGCTAGCTGTTATCCCATGAATAGGGATTATGTAAAGAACCGATTAGGATAACAATTAGTTAACAAACCCCTAAAGCTTTAACCCCTCAAGAGCAACGACCGATCTTTCTACAATCGTAACAAACCCCTGAAGCTTTAACCTAGTGAAAAATATAAGTTAACCCTAACTAGCTGACCAACTAACACCGAGAATACTCTCTACTAAAATAACCATCCACCCCACAGTAATAACTTACCTTAGGAGCTCTAGGCTGGCGAGGAACATATCGTAAACCTGTCTGAACAACCAACTCGCATTCGGGGCACTCTCTAGACTAATCTCCAATCTCACCACAACCAAAGCAAGCTTCTAAAATACTCTGAGGTATTGTACCTACTTATCCAGAATTGTTTCCATATCCTAAAGATATATAATGAATACTCCACAAGGTCTGATGAGAACGCTGTCAGCCGTGACCACCATGATAGATTTTAAAGCCACCTATAGTCTAAGACGTTACCAGTGGGCTGCAGGTAAAGCTTATCCCCGCCAGGAGGATCCTTACTTTCGGACAAAATACCAATAGAACTCTTCTGATGATATGGACTCTTACAATCACCTCCATAAGTATATATACGTGCTCTTTTGTGGCCCTTGCACGATCAACAACCTGAAAGAAAGAAGACCTAACTATTCTTAAATGCTCTAATGCCAAACAGAGTGGCATAGCTAATCCTTAAAAAAAGTCCATGCAATATCTTATACTTTTAAGGATATAGCATAAAGTATGTCTATCCCACTCAAGAAACCCAATCTCATACTCTAAAACTGACAAGGAACCTTGCAAAACTCCAACAAATGCAACTCTTGCCTAGAGTTGCTCGATGAACCGAATATCATCTCTAGCTATAGGGTATTTGTAAAAAGGTTCAGAATCCCTAATGTTGAAGAGGTCACAAACAGTACCGGAGCCTAGGCTAGCCCCAAATCTTCTAGCTGATGTGAAGATCTTTGATATTAATCTCAAACTCCCTAGTCTGATGTTGTGCTAAAACTCTAGAAACCCATGAAAAAGTCTCATCTACATCTATCAATAACCTTGTATCATACATCTGGAATAGAATAGAGTTAAATAATATACTAGAGGCTCACAGAAATAGGGATGCACGACAGGGAGTCAAGAATAGAATTTCCTAAGAACGCCCTATATCCTTCCTGAGATAGGATACGGACGTCTCCATACTGATCTGCAGGACTCTACCAAACACCAAGTTCTTGTACCAACATAATGATAAACCTAGGCATGGATACTAATTTTTCATGACCCAATTTCTCAGTTTATGATGGCACCTACTATAACCCACTAATAGCTAAGCCAACCCACAGTTTGGAACTGGTAGTAACACACTATCAAAAGAAATAAATGAAAACAATAGAGTAAATATATTAATGGGGAAAATATATATAAAGAAACCCCCAAGACCTGGTGAAGTAAGTACAAGATCTTTTAATACAATAAGAGCACCAAGTGAAATACTAAATAAATATACATGTATAACCCATCTTAAAATACAACATAGATATCAGTCAAATCCATAAGAGAGAGAGTAGTAATGGTATGAACGTTAGGAGATCACGCTATACTCCAATCCTAGCTTCTCCACATGATGCACACACCAATAGTGAGAACTCATACTATGATCTGCAAGCTGTAAAAGTGTAACATAAGTACTAAACAGGTGGTACTCAGTAGGCAATTATCGACTAAGCTCCAAAGATAATGCAAATATAGATAACATGCAAGTAGGAATATAAACTAAAGGCAAATATCAAGGAAGCTAACATGATAAATCTAGAGATGCAATAAGGATAAAATATCCTATTCTAGCCACATTTAAGAACTAAAGTACTATATTGTATATCACTAGCAAATATACAAATAAAGAGTGGAAGAAGGATATATATAGTAGTATACAAGGCTAAGGAATACATATAAAATATGAATAAACAAGGAAAGAGAGGGATATACAATAATACAATAGCTAGATATATGTATATACATATAGGTATACAAGGCTAACTCAAAGGTAAGAACCTAAGATATCTAACCTAACCTTTCAAAAATCCTAACTAAGTAGGAAAGCTAATACTACCATTATCTGGGACTAAAGTCAAATGTCTAACCTTAAATACACTATCCATAATGTATACTACCATGAAAGAAAAGGGAAAGAAATCATATCTCCGACCTTGGTATCAGTCCATAATTAGCCTACCCATGAACTAACTGTAACAACAACAATAAAGTAATTGGCTAGTCTAGACAAACAATATATAATTAAGGCCTGATAAACTCGAAAGGTTCAATCAACACTCAACAAACAGCAATCATAGCCTATACATATGCAAACCCCTATAAGGATGATAGATATAAACACAGAACAGTATACTAGTGATAAGTAATGCATATGAATGAATGAATGCAAAGTAAAGCCATAGTACCATTACCGATCCAAGTGCCATAATGTACCAAGTGTGTACACCTCCTCCAATACATTATCTCATAAAGGTAGGACCTTCAGCGACCTCTCTTCTTCGGCATGATGCCTTATGAACGAAGAAACCCTTGGGAGATTTGGGAATATTTGTATACACTTACCTAGTCCTAATCTAGGATTTCCAATCATCATCATCAATATACTTCATAAAATATCAGATAGAAGTTTATTTAATATATACACGGACTTGAACTAAATCATCATAAAATTATAGAAAGAGTCAGAATCTTAATCGACCAAAGAAAATAGTTGTGGTAAAAGAGTAGATACACCATGGTGCGGAATTAATCTTGATCTAATTTCCAAAACATCATCTTTAGTTGTAAAAGCTCATAAATCATCTAACAAGGTGGTATGATTTTCATAATAAAAAAATTGTTATAAAGGTGGAAAGTGGGAGTAAATCCTTTTTTAGAAAATAAGAGTAAAACATTATTTTAGATGGAATAGTACTACTAAGCAAGCATGAATGCACCAAAACAAATGCATTCCATCACCAATATCCAAACAATACAATCATAAGCAGGTCAGCTTCTATAGACTAAAGCCACATCCTATATAAGGATAGAAACTGACCTGGAGTCCATCTAGTATCGTAACCATGGCCTCGGTCCCAACAGTTTATATCTAGTTTAGTAGTAAATCTACACCTCGATAAAATATGATCCTATCTATTAAGTTAAGTAATAAACATTATACTAAGGAATACTTAGCAAAAACTATGATTATCATCCTTATAATATAGGTAATAGGCTTTTATAGCTACAACAAACATTTTATCATAAGGTTCGATTCATGTTTCTCATTCCCAAACTCCTAAATTATGCTAATTCAGGATATTCTAGTCATAAACATGTCCTATCATACCCTCTTAGCATGAAATCTACACTTCACATTATCTTACAAAGAAAAGTAGACCAAAGTTGTAACAACCCATATTTTGGGCTAGTATGTACACCGTCATTCCTATGCATTAATATTCCAAAATCATTCCTATTGATTATGTCTTAATGAGTGTTTTAAATATTTTTGGATTTTTGTTCCAGCAAGCCACAGCGATTCCCCTACGTCGTAGTGAAAATAGCGATGGAAGCCTCACCGCATTGCGATGGAGCCCAATTCAGCATTTGTCCAATTCCAGTAGGTCACCACGTCGAGGTGAATCCCAAAACAATAATTGCCAAAATACAGTAAGTCACCGTGATTCCATTTTATCGCGGTGGGTATCGCGATGACAATCTCACCGAGTCGCGGTAAGGCCTTAAACGGCGTTCAAGTTATGGATTTTTAAATATAAGGGTAGCTTGGTCTTTTGCCTAATCACCCAAAATGTGAAAACGGATGATTAATGGTACTATTGAGCAAAATATGCTCATTTTTCACCAATACCTCTCAAATTAAAAACCTTAGTCTCTACCCCCATAGATCAAGAGTTCATTTTTGAAGTCAAGAATTTCAAGAACTTAAGCGAGATTCAGATTCCACTTTTCCTCCTAAGTGATCTAAGGTACGTGGGGTTTTTCTAAAACTACATGGGCTTGTTGAAAACACTTTGAATATGGTTTAAATTTATAAATCATGAATTTGCAAAGGGGTTTTGAGATTTACATTTACAATTGCGCATTATGAACTCTTTAATAATATTATAGCTTAGGTCTTGAGGCCTCCCTTTAAAAATTGAACTCCTACTTATATATATATAAATGCATGCACTTGATGAATTTAAATATTGGATTGAGAGCATCAATTATTGGAAATCTTTCTCTTGTTTAAAGATTCCTTGTTTTCGTAAGTCATGATTTATTTGAATGTATTTTATGAAGTATGTTTCAAATGCCTTTATGATTGTTAAGACTTGATTATGGTTTTTCGATGAAGAGGGGGTATTGTATATGGTGTTAATGGTTAAAGATTTTTATTAAGAAACTTGCACATTTTGTCATAAATTTCATGGCCACCACATGTATGTTGAAAAGCAAAAAACAATGACTTTTACATAATTTGACAAATGCTTTTAAGTATGAATCTTCTTGAATTGTTTGAAGTATGGTGGTCCAAACTTTATGTTTTGAAAGATAAAATTGTAAATAATATTGAATGGCTTTGATACGACTTACAAGTCTTGGTATGGCGATACCAATTTAGATAATGCTATAGTAATAATGTAGAACAGAATAGAAAGTAGATTTTCATTCAGATTATCAGATTTTGAATGTAGAATGATTCATTTTTAGAAAAGGCTAAAATTGGGCTTAAAGAGAGTTAGGTGGTTACCCGAAGAAGGCACAAGTTCAAAAAACTCATTGCTCAAAATCGTGTTTTGCCGATATGGGTTTATTACTTCCCCAAGAAGGATTATATACTAGCCTAGTGCCCTGGGGCATATCATATTCAGATACTTCAACCCTTGTGGCAAACTTGTGTTGGGGGCTTGTCCGTCGAGTTAATGGCAGATCCTACATTGCCCATGGGAAACTTTTAGATATGTAGGGCGTACCACCTAGCTCAGAAGTAATATGAAGCATAGAATTACATTGACAATATTGTTTTAAGATCATTTGAGATGGCCCATGTATTTTAAACTATTTCATCCATTATTTTAAACTATTTCATCCATAGTGTTTTATGACTTGTTCTCGCCTATGTTATATATGTATAAATTCACTATTTTGGATTGTTCTGCATACTAGTACAATTGTATTGACCCCCTATATTTTCGGGTTTGAAGCTCAATCTAAACGTCCTGCAAAGCTATAGAGTTTTTCAGATAGGAGTAAAGTGTCCAATTGGTTAGCCTTTTTTAATCTGTAAGGCCTATTTTTTTCCAGTCACTTGTTATTTGTTTTGGATTAGGTCCACTGGGGGACTTGTCCCTGTTTTAAATAGTTTGTTACTTCTCGTATGTATTAGAGATTTCGCAGACTAAAATAGATGATATTTAGATATTGATGGATTTCTTTCTTTATTTTTAAGATTGAACTTAGAGTATGACCATGAATTCCAAAATGAATTATATTTTTGTATCTTTTCTTTATTATTTGAGTATTGTGCATGATTACCAGAAGTAGAAGGGCGCCCGGGCCTCCATGGCATGGGATGCTTATTATGGCTAGGGCCCCAGCTCGGGTTGTGACAAACTTGGTATCAGAGCATGGCTATGGTCCTAGGGTGTCTGCAAAATTGCGTCGGGTAGAGTCTTATTTATGGGTGTGTAGCGCATCACACTTATAGGCAGGAGGCTACTAGACAATTAGGAATATCTCCCTTCTTTGAGATTTAGTTCATGCTGTAGAGTCTGAATGTCCCATAATCAATGGGCTCTTATATTTCATAAAAACTATCATACCTCCATACAGAATGCCCAAATTAAAGATGTCTATCCCACCCATGGGATGAGGACACGTAATAGGGCTCACACTCCTGAATTAGTTGCTGCTTTGGGTGTCCCTCTTGTTTGGACCAGCCCACCCAGGGCTTCTAGGGCTCCCCGATCTGGGACTAACTACACCCAACCTCCCAGAGAAAAATATCCAATGTTGAGTTCAGACAGTCGATGCATATTATTGCACAGTTGGAGGCTTCACAGACCGAACGGTCAGAGGATATTGAGTTTGCCTCTGGTGCATCTGAGACCATGCGGGTGGGTTAGTTTATGAGGTTGAACCCACCCAAGTTTATAGGTACAAAGGTGGAGGAGGATCCACAAGAGATTGTGGATGAGATAGAGAAACTATTTTGAGTGATGCGTATGGATGAAATAGAAGGGACAGTTTATCAATTAAAGAAGGTAGCAAATCAGTGGTATAATGAGTGGGAAGATTCGAGGAGTGAAAATAATGAGCCTTCTATGTGGGGAGAATTTGTGAAAGCTTTCCTAGACCGATTCTTTCCCCAGGAGTTGAGGGAGTCCAAGGCTAAGGAGTTCATGAATTTGAAATAGAGGAAGATGAGCATCAAGAAGTACACCCTGAAATTCAATCAACTATCTTGTTATGCTCCGGAATTAGCGGGGAATATGAGGACCCATATGAGGAAGTTTTCTTCTGGACTTTCGGATAACTTGGTGTTGGAGTGCAAAGGGGCAATGTTGAACAAAGATATGGACTTTTCCAGATTGTCAATTCACATGTAATAGGTGGAGGAGCAGAAGAAGAGGGTTGCTGAAGCAAGGTAGAAAGACAGACACGACAAGAGGGCCAGACTACCTGACTAGAACTACAGTTAGTATCAAGAAGGTAATTGGAGTAACAGGTGGCCGAAGAAAAAGTTCTTGGGTAATGCTCAGTCTATAGACAGCGCGCCTGCGCCTAGACCTCCAGTTGATCGGTAATTTTAGAATTTCCAGCCTAGTCATGGGCCGAGAGTACAGGGCACATAGTCACAAGGGAGTGTAGCTCAACCTTCTAGGTCATATCCTCAATATGATACGTATGGTAAGTACCATCTAGAAAAGTGCACGTTAGGCAGGTTAGTGAGTTATGTGTGTGGCCAGCCAGGTCATATTCAGAGAAACTGTCCATCTGTTAGAGGAAGTGTTGGAGGTGCTAAGTCTTAATCAAACTCCTCCGTGCCACCACCGCCTTCCAAGGGCACTACTTCAACTATCGAGACCGGTCGCAATCGATTATACATTATATCAAATCGTTAGGAGGCAGAGGCCTCACCAGATGTAGTAACGAGTATGTTACAAATCTTCACTCGTGATATGTATGTGTTACTTAATCTCGGGTCTACCTTGTCTTATGTGACACCTTATGTGGCTGTTAGTTTTGGTTTCAAACATGAAAATATTCCTAAACTATTTTCTGTCTCCACTCTTATTGGTGACTCTGTTATGGCTAGAAGAGTGTACAAAAATTATGTAGTGTTAAATTATGATATTGTGGAAGATCTTATAGAGCTTGACCTGATTGACTTTGATGCTATCTTGGAAATAGATGAGCTTCACTCATGCTATGTTGTCCTAGACTGTAGAACTCGGAGGGTTATTTTCTTGTTTCAGAATGAACCAGTGCTAGAATGGAAGGGGCATTCTTTAGCACCTAAATGCAAATTCATATCTTTTCTTAGATCCCATAAGCTTATTTCCAAAGGTTTTTTGTATCATTTTATTCGGGTAAAAGATTCAAATACCAAAAGTCCTTCTCTTCAGTCTGTCCCGGTGGTTAATAAATTTCCAGAAGTCTTTCTTGATGATCTCCCAAGAATACCACCCAATAGGGAGATAGATTTTGGTATTGATCTATTATCGAATACCCGTCCAATTTCTATTCTGCCATATAGAATGGCTCCTATAGAGTTGAAAGAGTTGAAAGAACAGTTAAAAGATCTTCTTAACAAGGGCTTTATACGTCCTAGTGTTTCTCCCTAGGGTGCACCTGTACTCTTCGTACGAAAGAAAGATGGTTCCCTCTGCATGTGTATAGACTACCGTCAACTAAATAAGGTTACTGTTAAGAACAAATACCCTCTTCTCAAAAGTGATGATCTTTTTGACCAACTTCAAGATGTTAGGTGTTTCTCCAAGATAGACCTTCGTTCAGGTTATCATCAATTGAAAGTTAGGGAGGCAGATATTCCCAAAACAGCTTTTCAGACCCAATATGGCCATTAGGAATTCTTAGTCATGTCCTTCGGTCTGACTAACGCACCTGTAGCCTTCATGGACCTAATGAATAGGGTGTTCCATCAGTTTTTAGATCTGTCTGTCATAGTTTTCATTGAAGACATTTTGATTTATTCTAAGAGTGAGGAGGATCATGCCAATCACCTCCGAATTATACTTCGGACCCTCAAAGATCATAAGTTCTATGCAAAATTTTCCAAGTGTGAATTTTGGCTTAATGTTATTGCTTTCTTGGGGCATATTGTGTCTAGTGAGGGAATTAAAGTTGATCCCTAAAAGATTGAGGCAGTGAGAAAATATCCCAGACCCATGACTCTAACTGATATTCGGAACTTCTTGGGTTTGGCGGGGTATTACAGAAGATTCATAGAGAGTTTTTCTTCCATAGCTGCTTCACTTACTAGGTTGACATAGAAAAGGGTGAAATTTGATGTATGACTCTTGTGAGAATAGTTTCGAGAATTTGAAGGATAAGTTTACTACTACACCTATTTTGACTCTTCCAAAAGGTACAGAGGGTTTTGTGGTATAATGTGATGCATCCCGAGTAGGACTTGGATGTGTGCTCGTGCAGCAAGGTAGGATGGTAGCTTATGCATCTAGACAATTAAAGGTGTATGAGAGAAATTACCCCACTCATTACTTGGAGTTAGTGGTTGTGGTGTTTTCATTTAAAATCTGGCGGCATTATTTGTATGGCGTACATGTTGATATATTCACTGACCACAAAAGTTTACAGTATGTTTTCTTGCAAAAAGAATGTAATCTCAGGCAGAGACGGTGGTTAGAATTGTTGAAGAACTATAATATGAGCCTGCAATATCATCCAGGCAAGGCAAATGTAGTGGCTAACGCCCTCAGCAGATTATCCATGGGTAGTCTTTCTTATGTCAAGGAAGGAAAGAGGGAGATGTGAAAGATATTCACCACCTTACAAATCTAGGGGTACGACTTCTAAATTCTGCAGATGGAGGAGTAGTTGTGCATGAAATAGCTAAATCTTTCCTATGTGTGAAATTAAAGAAGAAACAGGCTGAGGATCTTATCTTGATGCAAAATAAGAAAGATGTGGGTCAACAGAAGGTGATGTCTTTTAAAATTGGCGGTGATGGTATTTTGAGGTACCAGGGCAGGCTGTGTGTACCGAATGTACATGGTTTAAGAGAAAGAATACTCGATGAATCTCACACTTCGAGGTATATTGTTCACCCAGGCTCTACTAAAATATACCATGATCTTAAAGCAATATATTGGTGGAATAATATGAAGCGTGATGTTGTTGATTTTGTTTCCAAGTATTTAAATTGCCTACAAGTTAAAGGGAACATTTGAGACCAAGTGGTACTTCTTAAGAGATAGCTTTGACTATGTGGAAGTGGGAGATGGTCAATATAGACTTCATCACGGGACTTCCAAGGTCCCAAAACCAATATGATTCCATTTGGGTAATTGTGGATCGGATGACCAAGTCAGCTCACTTTTTGCCTGTGAGGACTAACTATTCGGGAGATGATTATGCCAAGCTATACACTGAGGAAATAGTTTGTTTGCATGGGGCACCTATATCCATTATATCCGATCGAGGTACACAATTTTCTTCACAGTTTTGGCAATCTTTTCAGAGGGGTTTAGGCACTCAAGTGAACCTAAGCACTGCATTCCACCCCCATACGGATGGGCAAGCTGAGAGCACCATCCATACCCTTGAGGACATGTTGAGGGCTAGTGTAATTAATTTCAAAGGAAGTTGGGTAGATCATTTTCCATTGATAGAGTTTTCCTATAATAATAGCTACCATGCCAGCATTAAGATGGCTCCTTTTGAGGCACTTTATGGGAGATGATGTAGATCACCGATTGGGTGGTATAAAGTGGGTTAAACATGGTTGTTTGGGCCTGATATTGTTCATCAAGCTATGGATAAGGTGAAAATCATTAGGGAACGACTTAAGACAACTCAGAATCATCAAAAATCCTACGCTGATGTTAGAAGAACGGAACTAGAATTTGAGGTTGGTGATTAGGTGTTTCTAAAAGTCTCCCCTATGAAGGGAGTCATGCGATTCGGGAAGAAAGGAAAGTTGAGTCCTCTCTTTATAGGACCATATCAGATTGCGAGAAGAATAGGTAGGGGCACTTATTAATTAGAGTTGCCCACAAGTCTAGCTTCTATTCATTCCGTATTTCATATGTCTATGTTGAAGAAGTTCGTTGGAGATCATTCTCTAGTGCTTCCTGTAGAGGAGATCAATGTGAAAGACTCTTTTTCATATGAGGAAGAACCTATTGCAATATTGGATCACCAAGTTCAAAAATTGAGGAGTAAGGAAATAGCTTCGATTAAGGTGTTTTGGAGGAATCAAAAAGCTGAGGAGGCTACTTGGGAGTCAAAAGATGATATGCGTGTGAGGTACCCGACTCTTTTCTTGGCCATGGATAATGAATTAGAAGGTACAAAATCCTATACTACTTTTCTTTCTTTCCTTTAGTTCTTGCAATCGTGCTTGTTGTGTCCCGAGTCATCATTCGGGGACGATGATCCCAAAAGGGGGATAATGTAACGAACCACATTTTGGGCTAATATGTAGACCTTCATTCCTACGCTTTAATGTTCCAAAAGCCTTTCTATTAATAGAGCCTTGATGAGTATTTAAAATATTTTTGGATTTTTGTCCCAGCAAGCTGCCGTGATTCCCCCGCATTCCGGTGGAAATAGCGATGGAAGCCTCACTGCATCGTGATGGAGGCCAATTCAGCATTTGTCCAATTCCAATGGGTCACCGCGATTGCACCGTGTCGCGGTGAATCCCAAAATAATAATTATCAAAATCCAGTAAGTCACCGCGATTCTACCGCATCACGATGGGTATCGCGACGACAATCTCACTGCATCGTGGTAAGGACTTAAATGGAATTTAAGTTATGGATTTTTAAATACAAGGGCAACTTGGTCTTTTGCCTAATCCCCCAACACATGAAAACAGATGATTAATGGAATTATTGAGAAAAATATGCTCATTTTTCACCAGTACCTCTCAAATTAAAAACCCTAATCTCTCCCCCAAAGATCAAGAGTTCATCTTTAAAGTCAATAATTACAAGAACTTAAGCGAGATTAGGGTTCCACTTTTCCTACTAAGTGATCTAAGGTACGTGGGGTTTTCCTAAAACTACATGGGCTTGTTGAAAACACTTTGAATATGGTTTAAAGTTAGAAATCATGAATTTCCAAAGGGGTTTTGATATTTACATTTACAATTGTGTATTATGAACTCTTTCATAATATTATAGCTTTGGTCTTGAGAGTTCCCTTAAAAATTAAACTCTTACTTATATATATATAAATTCATGCACTTGATGAATTTAAATGTTGGATTGAGAGCATCAATTATTGGAAATCCCTCTCTTGTTTCGATTTCTTGTTTTCGTAAGTCATGATTTATTTGAATATATTTTGTGAAGTATGTTATAAATGCCTTTATGATTGTTAAGTCTTTATTATGGTTTTACGATGAAAAGGGGGTATTATATTTGGTGTTAATGGTTAAAAATGTTTATTAAGAAACTTGCTCGTTTTGTCATAAATTTCATGGCCACCATATGTATGTTGAAAAGCTGGAAACAATGACTTTTACATAATTTGACAAATGCTTTGAAGTATGAATCTTCTTGAATTGTTTGAAGTATGGTAGTCCAAACTTTATATTTTAAAGGAGAAAACCGTAAATGATATAGAATGGCTTAGATACGACTTTCAAGTCTTGTTATGATGATACCAATCCAGATAATGCCATAGTAATAATGCAGAATAGAACAGAAAGCAGATTTTTATTTAGATTATCAGATCTTGAACTTAGAATGATTCATGTTTAGAAAAGGCGAAAATTAGTCTTAAAGGGAGTTAGGTGGTTACCCGAATAAGGCATGATTTCAGGAAACTCATTGTCCAAAACTGTGTTTTGCCGATATGAGTTTATTACTTCCCCAAGAGGGATTATATGCTAGCCTAGTGCCCTGGGACGTATCAAATTTAGATACTTCAACCCTTGCGGCAAACTTGGGTTTAAGGGTTTGGACGTCGAGTTAATGGTGGATCATATTGCCCGTGGGAAAATTTTAGATATGTAGGGTGTACCACCTAGATCAGAAGTAATACGGAGCATAGAATTGCACTAACAAGATTGTTTTAAGATCATTTGAGATGGCTCATGTATTTCAAACTATTTCATACATAGTGTTTTATGACTTGCTCTCGCTTATGTTATATATGTATAAATTCACTATTTTGGATTGCTCTGCATACCAGTACGTACCAGTATAATTGTATTGACCCCCTTTATTTCAAGGTTTGAGGCTTAGTCTAGAGGTCCTGCAAAGCCGTAGAGTTTTTCAGACAGGAGTGAAGTGTGCAGTTGGTGAGCCTTCTTTGATCCGAAAGGCCTATTTCTTTCCAGTAACTTGTCATTTATTTTGGCTTAGGTCCACTGGGGGCCTTGTCCTGGTTTCAAATAGTTTGTTGCTTTTCATATGTATTAGAGATTTTGCAGAATGAAACAGATGATGTTTAGATGTTGATGAATTTCTTTCTGTATTGTTAAGATTGAACTCAGAGTATGACCATGAATTTCAAAATGAATTATCTTTCCACATATTTTCTTTATTATTTGAGTATTGTGCATGATTACCAGAAATAGAAGGGTGACCGGGCCTTCATGGCTCGGGATGCTTGTTACGGCTAGGCCCCAGCTTGGGTCGTGACAAAAGACTACCTCAATGTTGGACCGTAATCCTTGTCATCCATAAATCGTTTGTCTTTTCTCCACGAATGCAATATGTTTATACACTATCAAAATAGTAATCTATATGTCATTAGGAGTAAAACGAGACCCATATTACTATATAAAAGGTCGGGCTGGAAATTGGGTCAAGAATGAGGCCACAAGGCCCACAAATAGAATTCAAAATTGAATCCGTCATGGGGTCCCTTAAAGGACAAGGAATATGTGCTCAAAAGATGAGAAGAAATGGTGCATAAATTGGGGCCCAAATTAGCCCCTAAGGTCTAAGGATTTAAAGACCTAATTCCTAATAATTTATAATGAAATAGGATGGTAATTGACAGAGAAAATATTGGGAAATGACCAAGGAGTGTTAGGCGAACTTGCCTTAGCTTCAAAATGGATGATTCTCCACACTTTCCCTCCCTTAAAGCTCTCAAAATAGTAGAAAATAATGATGAAAATTAATGAGAAATTTGAGTGAAGAAGGGGATATAATAATCCCCAGGAACCACTAAAGCAGTCACATAGTCACTTAAGCGACTACCGCTAAAGTGGCTCCTTGACAAAGAGGTTAGGCACAGGGACGTGGGCATCAGTAAAATAGTCTCCTAGATGCTAAAGCGGTCTAATATTGCGAAAGAGACCTAATATTGCTAAAAAGACTACCGCTTAAGTGGTCAAATGGTTGCTTAGCGGTTGCACTAGTGTCACAACCTAATTTACAAATCATGATGGCACATACTATATCCCGCCAATAGGTAAGCCAAACCATAGCCCCGAGCTACACGCAATGGGCTAACTTTGTAAAAAATAACCTAAAATCTAAAAATCAACATTTTAAGAGTTAAAATAGCAATAAAGCAGTTATAATAGTTTAATATATAGATAAAAGAGAAACAATCATCCCAAGACTCGATAATGTTGGTACAAGAGCTACTACAAACGAACTATAAGTAATGAATAGTCAAATATAATCTGTCTCATAAATGAAAGACTAGACATTGATAAATAAAAGAAAAAAGGGTAACTCTAACTCCAAGAGCTCACGCAATCTCCGATATCAACCTTGCACGAAGGTCAAGTCATTGGTGGTATCTAGTACTCAGACCTACACCACAAAGGTGCAAAAGTATAATATGAGTACCAAAACCACAGGTACTCAGAAGGCATCATTGTCTGACTGAGCTAAATCATGATATAAATACAATAAAATACAAGACAAAATAAACTAAGTCAAGGTTAAAGGGAAAAACCTAGAAATAAGCTCCAACACTGATGTGTATAAGTAAATAACTAAATATGAAAAGTAACATAAAGATCACACAATTATAACTACTAAATTAAGCCCCATAAGCCAATAAGAGCAGAAAAGTAAATAACCCAACGCAAGCCCCCATAAGCCTGGAGGGTATAATCAAAGAGAAATAAGCAACCGAAGAATCATAACTTTACTAAATATCAACTATAACTATCAAACCATCCCACCGAATCATATCATTTCGAACTCCCAATGCCGAACAAATCGAAACTCATATCATTATCATCATATCATCCTCATTAGTATCAACATATAACATTATTTTTTGTACTTGAACCAAAACTTATAGTATCAATATCATCATTAATTGCGGAACTTTGATCAAACTCATATATTAATATCATCATTAATTACCTGACTCGATAGAAAACTCATCTAAATAGACCATATCCATGTGTTATACCAATAAACCATATAAGTAAAATATACCAATAAACCACCAGATTTTTTTTGGAATTAACATCAACTCCCAAGACCAAACTAGCATACTCATTAAGTATTCAATCTCCTCAAAATCACAAAAGAATTACTAATAATGGTACGACATGCATAAATAAGTCTGCAAAATCACAAGTCTTGGTCTATGGTGGGTCGGAGGGGCTCACTTCTAATGTCTGAAATCTATTTTTAGGCAAACTCTACCTCGGACTAGGAAAAGGTATCTAAATTTATTTCTAGATGTTAGATACACCATAATTAGCCCTAAGATAGAATGATACTAAAATCCTATTTTTTTCTTTAATTTTTTTAGGGCAAATGGGTCATTTATGTCCTATGTGATCCTATAACCTATACTAAAACATTTTTCCTTATCCCATAACCTAAACACACATCCCCTCTCCTTTTAAACTCTTAAGAACATAATAATAAGGGTTTTCTCTTCAAAAATTCATAATTTTAAGGCTTCAATTCAAGCTTTCCTTTAAGAAATCAACAAGACTGGGTATGTAAAATTTGAACAAGGATTATCTTTCATCCTTGTGCCCAAAATTTTATTGAATTTGATGACTAGGGTTCATACCCATTTTTCATGATTGTGAAATTATGATGTTTTCTTATGATATAAAGTTCTTCTGGCACAAGAATTCATATTTACTCATATTTTTACTCACATGATTGATATTATGAATTGAGTTTTAGCATTTTGACATGAAGTTTCATGAGTTGGTAAATGTATATGATTTCTAGCATGATTCAGTTAGTTTATAGGGAATTCTAACTTACTATTTTAGATTACAGTTTATCACAACATGATTAAAAATCCTAGTTTTGATCTTATGATCCTAGACAAGATATGAAATTCATACTGTAATTCACAAGCATGATTTAGCAATAGAAGAATGATTAGTTTTCATACTTATAAACCTAAATGCTTAATTTAAGGTGAATTTTATATATTATAAGCACTAATATGTTTTAGGAGTAGTATTTAGCACCAAAGGGAGACGGGTTCAGCACACCCAAATTTTTAGAAACTGCATATCACCATAGGTTAAAGGGGTCCTCACCAAAAAGTGTCTAACTTGCCCAAATAGTCTCAGTTTAATAATCGCTCCAGTTCATGTTCTATACTGATATCAAGGTATGGAGAATCCCTCCTTAATATGGGTAAGTGTTGGACTCCATGTTGCTCGTATGATTTATATCGGTTATAAGAATCTCTACAGAAATAATAATTTCAGAAACTAAGTTTAACAACTCACTAACTTTACTAGATTATGTTTTACTATTTATGCTTTATAGTATTTCAATTTTATTCATGAATATGGTGAGTTTGTAAACACTTAACATGCATGTTTTTAAGCTTATGCTCCCTAACAGTTTTACTTATTGCATGTACCCCCATATACTCGGTACATTCCAAAAGTACTAACCACATATACGTCTTTATGGATACATTATTTCATAATGTAGGTATCAATTGTAGTTCACAATATCATGATCAGGAAGTTTATATCTTACAACTAGTAGGTGATGAGTTCTCTTTATTTGGGGACTCGAGTCAGTTATAGTTCTAGTATTTTATTTTGATTCATTTGTATTGATTAGGGATAGCTGGGGGTCATGTTCCGGCTACCTATAGTCAGTATTTATTGATGTTCCATAGACAGTCGGTCAAAGTTGATGTAGTCAATTTTAGTTTCCTTTTGTATAACCAACGTTGTAAATGTTTCAAACAATATTTATTGAACAAGTTCAGCTAATGACAATTTTTTTGCTTAGTATTTTTACTTTCATGTATTTTTATTCAGTTGCTTATGAGTTATGTTAGTATCATGGGTTAACTTGGGATCACTTATGATTCTAAGCATTGTGTGACGTTCAAGGGATAGTCTCAGGGCGTTATAAAATATTGATGAAATTTGTGTTTAGTAAATCTTCTTGCCAAGGATCAACTAGAAAATTTATGTTAATGTTCTTGTAAAGTAATGATTAACATGTTCATGAACTTGTGAAATTTCTGCAAATCTAATTAACCACAATTGTTTATCATACTCCATTACTAACAAATTAATTATAAATCAATAATGGTTTGTTAGCATAGCGACATTAAGAATTTGATATAGTATGCTAGATTATTCATTAATGGAAAGCATGACTTAATTTCACAAGTTTGACAAATTCCAATTCAAAATATAGTATATCATACACTAGATAGTTTATAAAAATAAGATTAGTCTACCATAGATATCTTGAAAGGTCAATTCTCACTTACTAATATATGGACCAGGGCATGGATATCGCTTAAAAGAGGCAATTAAAAAATAAATAAAATTAAAATAGGGGACTTGTCCCCAATTAAACACCATGGAACCACTTAGTTACATCATATGAGAGTTTCAACCAAGTGGTGACTTGATCTAAAGGGCTTAAGGATAAGTAATGGTCCCTAGATCAAGATTAATTTTCTAAAAAGATGATAAATAAATAAATAAATAAATAAAATTAAAATCAAAAACTTAACCCTAATTAAACATTACGACACAACTTAGTTTCATCATATGAGAGCTCACATCAAGTGGTGACATAATCCAAATTATGGTTGAGGACAATTAGTAGTTCTTAAAGTAATAATATTCAAAGTATGAGGATAAGTAATGGTTCTCAAAGCAACACCCTAATCTAAAAATGCGCTTTATACAATCATTAGTTGTCCTTGAACTCTTTGAATTATGTCACCACTTGATGTGGACTCTCGTATGATGCAACTAAGTTGTGTCGTGATGTTTAATTGAGGAGAAGTCTTTGGTTTTAATTTTATTTATTTATAGTCTTTTTAGCTAATAATTATTGATTTGGGGACCATTACTTGTCTTTAAACCCTTTGGATCATGTCACCACTTGATTGGACTCTCATACGATGTAACTAAGTAGTTTTATGATGTTTAATTGGGGAAAAGTCGCCAATTCTAATTTTATTTAATTTTTAATTGCCTTTTTTAAGTTTCATCCATGACCTGATCTATAATATTAGTAAGTGAGAATCGACCTTTCGATACGTCTATGGTAAACTAAAGTTATAATTTATTGACAATGATCGGTTATATATATACTTATTTTGGGGTCTAAAGTTTAGGGTTAGGGTTGGCAGTTAGGGTTTGGGGTTTTCGGGTCGGGTTTGGGGTTTGGAGTTTTTTATTAGGATTTGTGGTTCTCATACTTGTTTAAATTGAACAGATTATTTTTTAATTATTATTTTCTAGACTTTATCCCAACTAGTAGTCGATGATAGATTGTTATTGTGGTTTAGCAATCATAATGTGTGGTCTATAATTTCCTATTGTTGTCATCTATGATTTATGAGATATTGTCTATTAATATATTTATCTGCACATAAACGACCCATTTCTCTAATGGTAATAATTCTCCAATGATTACAATTCTAAAATTCATATATGTTTCACTCCTTGTCTATATAAATCCTTCACTCTTCTTTTAGGATAAAAATTCTCCTATTCACTTTCATTTTCATTTATCATAAATGTATCAATAATTCAGAGCTTCAGATACAAAAAAATTAATATGTTTGTTTATAAGGTAAAGAGGCTATCTTAAAGATATCACACATCGAAAATTATCTTGATTGCAAGTTCTATACTTGTAAACTTGGGAAGGTATGCTTCTAAGCTTTTTCATCTTTTTTTCATAAATAAACTTCTAATTATTTGTTTTTTTTATTAGGATAATGGTGGATGAAAGTACATCGAGTGGATTGAGCCACACCTCAACTCACCAACAAATTCGATAAATTAGAGTCAGGGATAATCTGACACATCGACATTTTGTTGCTTCACTATATCCAAATTTGAAATACAAGAAAGGATAATGAAATCTGAAAAGAATATGCCTATGCTTAAGACATTGCTCAGAGAATCAGAAGAGAAAAGGGATCACCTGAAAGGGTTGATTAAATAAACAGAGAGCGAGAGGGATCAACTTAAGCAGATATTGATTGTTGTTGAAGAAAAAATTAATCGACTAAAGGCGATAGTGTGTGGTTTATTAGTACTAATTGCCACTTTAATATATGTAGTTGGTTTGTGGTACTAGTATTGAACAATATATGCAAAAGTATTTGTCTATCTATCACAACAAGATTTGATTTTTCATTTATAATATGTACTAATCACCATCTATGACTAGTCTATTATCAACGACTGGTATTGTCATTTCAACCTTAGCATATCTAGTAGTAAGTGAACAAACATAAATCACATAAAACAAAATACTTCATCATTAAAAATCAAAAATAAATATTGTACATCAACTATCATCCACCAAAAGCATTCACAATTTAAAACTGAATTGGTTATTAATATTGTAAATAACCATCATAAAATCTAAAATCAAGGTCATCATCCAACCCAAAAACCTAAAAGGTTGTTAATATTGTCAATAACTGTCAAAAAACTAAAAACCATGGTCATTATCAAATCAAAATAAAAAAATATTTCTGTCAGGAACAGAAAATTCATCAAATACGAAAGTAAATTGTCTTAAAAACTATCATCCGTCAAACATGAAATTAAAAATTTTTTTTGGAATCACTCAACTTTCCAACATTGAGATCTACAATAGTGGATAACACATCAACCTCTTATTCTTGGATATCTTTCTTGGGGATATATTTTTCAGAAACATCTGCTGCATTTTTTACTGCTGATTCAAGCACGTCTACATGATATGTTGTATCAAGCTGATTGGCTTGCTTTATTGACTTCTTAATCTACCTCCACAATGAAAGCACCAAGTTCAACGATATTAACCTTGGATGGTTTAGGATCCCCATCAACCTAATCAACACGTTTGGGAGTATTTTATATTTCCTCCACAGATTGAGAAGCATTCTAAATTGGATAAGCATCTTTAAGGCCTCGCTAGCATCTTCCACATCTACTCCAGTAGTTTATTTTTTAATCTCAAAATAAACTCTAGTAGTTTCTTTAACTTCGTCTTGGTCAATGATAAATTTTTTCTCATCATCAATCGCATGTCCAGTCACTACATATTTGAACATACATACCAAGCAGCTACTTATACACAAAAAAATTTGTAATAACAGCAAATGGATAGTGGTCACCTTGGTCCTTGGGAGCCTTTTTCTTTTTCTCTATTTTTTATCCTTTTATTTCCTTCTGTTTTATATTATCGAGGATGTCTTTCAAGACATTCTTGATATTGAGCACATGCCGAAGCAACCGCTCCTCTACTGCTAGGTCTTTGGAATATCGACCCTTAGTTGATTCCTGATCACCAACATGTACCTTACTTGATTGAACTTCCCTGCTTGGTCGTCTTCCTCTCATAACTCTTGCAGCTGTACCTGCATCCTCAATACTATCTCTTACATGCTCATTACTTGTCCTCTTAGGATATAAAGTGAAGACAGTAACTACTTCTAATTTAGCCTTTAAAGAGTCTATGATTAGATCCTTCACCTCATTTGGAAAAGAAACAAAGAACTTCATGTAGTCCTCATCCATCTTAGGAATCGTAGGGACAATATATGGGTGCACAACCTACAAATAGCCAAAATATTAGCGTGTAGTTTAAATCTTTGAAAAAAGAATTTATCACCTAGTAAAAAGTCATACCTCTGAAGCTCTCAATTGGTTGAAAGGATCACCTTCGATAAATCGATCATTTTTTATTTCGTCCTATCTTACGATCCTTGGATAGGCAAAGAAACTTTATCTTATTTGCCTTCAGTACATCTAATTGAAGGAAAAGCTTCATATATCTAGATTTGCAATCACACAAATAATTAAAAAAGAGTAAATAAACTAAATGAAATTCATAATCTACTAATCTATTTGTTTATAATAATTGCCATAAACGCCTAAGAAAAGCCATACAGGGCATAGGATGCATACCTCCTCTCCTTAGCTGCAGTGTGCTGCTTGATCATATCGATCTTGATATTGAGGTAGTTCAAAGCTAACTCAAAGCTTACTTTACCCCACGAGCACTTCTTAAAGAAATTCAATGAATCTATCATTTTAACAAAATTCATGTCCACTGCCTTAGATCCGTCTATAGCAAGCAAAATGGTATGCACTCATCGTCCTTGTTCAACCTACTCCCTCTAACAAGCGACATCAGCTTATATTTCGTTACCTTCTTTCCCTGACTAACAGTTATACAAAAGGCTTCACCTTTTACACTGACATTTTGTAATTTTTATTTCGGAAAAGGGGATCGACAACTCAAATCCATCATCAGCGCAAACTCTTTCAAGCCAAAACACACCAGTTTGTCATTGATTAAAAATTATATTTCATGTTTCTCTCTGTAACACAGTAAAGTAGCAAGTAGTGCACTATTTGACTGTTGAATTTATTTGAATTTACTAATAACTTCCTAAAATGACCAAAGTAGGATCTCTTGAACCTTCTTTTTAATTTCTAATCGATCAAAGTTCTCTTAAACTCAACAAGCAACAACAATCTATCCCTTACTGAATTTTTTGCATGAAAACTCTCTGCTTCATTAAGCCAAATAGTCAGACCATAATCCTCAACATCAATTTGCTTATCACAATGAGGCAAGAACAGGGGATTATCACCTACATTTTCTGAAACAGTTTGCCCTACATCAGACTGTCTATAACCATTTTGATCTTCTTCATCAACATACACTTCAATCTTATTTGAGAAAGAAAGATGTTCATCTTCTAACCTTATTTTTTTCTTCTTCCATTGCGCACTCCCTTCTCTTTTTCTTTTTTTACTAGATGAATGTATGTGTATGTTCCCTCTCATACCTCTACTTTTTGCTATTTTTATAAGATCTACATGTAAATAATCAAATCAAGACAAGTCATGTCCTCATTGTCATAAAACGGGATGTTAAAGCTATAATAGAAAACCACTAGTCTAGTAATACACCACAAAATTCAATGAACAGTAACAATAAAACCCTAAATATTTATGAACAGGGATGAATATTACCAACAAAAGAAGCTATTGAATGAATGAAGCAAACAACTAAAAGTAACTTCAAATTTCGTTTAAAAAGTGGATAAAAATTTAAAAAATACAAAAAATCTCAAATTTATTAAGTTTAAGGTTACGAAAATCTCAAAATTTTCACCAAATTGTACTGATATGAAACTATAAAAGCTTGATAGAAGATGAAAACTTTTCTGGGAAAGATGAACTTCAGCTGCAACGTCTGAGGAACAAGAAGAGTAGCCTTTGATCGATTTAAAGTAGTCGAGGAAGTGTCAATATCGAGGTGGACTTTTTATTGAATTTAATGGAGTAGATGATACTAATGTGGTATTTAAAAGACTTAAAAGCCACACTCCTAACTCTTTAAAATTGTAAAGTACCCTCTGACCCCACACTTTGTTGACCAAATTACTTTCAACCACCAAAATAAACTAAAAAGAAAATAAGTGGCCTTTTTGCAATTGAGTTTGTAGGGTAGGCTTATTTGCAACCTAACTCTAGTTTCTTTTAAGAAAAAAATTATATAGAAAAATATTCATATTATCAATTAATTAAACAAGGTTAGAATTAATAAAGATAGTTTAGCCAAGTTGTAATTTTTTTTAACCTCAAAAGAATTGTTACAAAAAAATCAAAGTAAGAAAAGTAATCATAATATCATAAATCATGAGGAGGTTACAAAGCAAAATCAGAAGGGTAGTCGTTGAAGTTATGTCAATTTTCTAATATCAAACCAAATCAACTATTATTGATTTCTTTTATCATTTTATACCAAACTAAATCAAACCAACACATTTGATTCTCCACAATTTACAAAGAATGCAATCTAAATAGATCTATCTATATATAATAAGAGAGGCAAAAGTAGTATGTGTCTAACACTAGAAAAATCCATTTTAAAAAAATAAAAATCTATCTATAAATATTAAAATTAATAATTAAAAATAAAAAAATTATCTACATCTGCATATTAACTACCCTATATAAACTGCTCACAAACTACCCCTGGATTGGGTTAGTCTTTATAGGATTTTTCTTTCTCTTTTTTAAAATAGCATTTGTTATCTAATTTTTTTTTAACAAAACATCAATTTAGAAAGCAAAAATATTCTTTTAAAAATTATCTGTCTCTATGTCTTCTATTTATATATAATAGAGAGGCAAAATTGTCACATCTTAACACCACAAAAAATAGGATTTATCATTAAAATTAAAATTAAAATTAAAATACGTGATAATCGAAACATTAGGGAGAAAAATGAACTCCTACAAACGATTAATTTTATTGCTCAATACAATAATGCTAAAATTTAGGAATTTATACCTGTTTAAACTCAAAAAAAAAGTTTTTGAGCACAAAGCAGTTTCAAAGCCTATCTTTGTGGAACTTCTTTTTCATAAAATATTCCTAGAATATAATCGCATGTACATTGCTAAAATTTAGAAATTCAAAATTTATATACCAAAAAAATTTGTCAATTTATTTATTTTTTTTAACTAATTCTGTCATCTTCTAACAAAATAATTTTTTTCTATTTATTTTTAAAATTCAACTCAAATTTTGCCAGTTTGATCTAACTCAAAAACAGTACTTCCACATTTAAAATTTTATTTTTACAAATTCAAATACCAATTTTTTTAGCTAATATAAATAAGTAAAAAATCAGTTACAAATTCAAATACCCACAACAACTCAAACACACAGACAAAAAAATAAATTATTTATCCATACATTCAAATCACTGTTTCTTTACCACCTTCTTCTACTCACATATTATTTTTTTGTACTTTTTTCTACTTTTTATCTAATCCCTGTATTTGAAACGATGGCCTCCCCGTCAAATTTTAAGCAACTCAATGAAAATAATTTTGACATCTAAAAAATCCTCAAGATTTTAATAACACTTTAAACTTCGATTCTATAAGAGAAACATGTTTTCAGTAACAATTCAGATGTGTTAATACAGGTAACAAGATCCACAATTTGAACATGGATAAAGCTTTGGGAGAGAGAAAGGTTTTGAGGTCATTTTCATTTATGTAGGAAGTTAAAACTTTACAAATTTCTCGCCATCCTCATCTTCAGGAAACCATCATTTTTTGTTCTAATATAAAATATATATTTGAAGAAAGTTTTAATATGGTCTTCGAATTAGATGCTTTTATATATGTTGTATTGAACATTACTATTTTTTTACATATCAGCTATGTACAATATCTTTTCTCTATGTGAATTTATACTTAGAGTTAAATATAGATTAATGTGATTATCACTGGTGGGTGTAGAATATAAACGTCGTGCTTGAAATTAAATTTGAAACCTCAAAGTAAACTTAAAATTCCCTTAACCATCGAGCCATCCTCTAATCTATTGTCTAGGAGGTTCGAAATCTATGTATATACACAAAAAAAAAATGCCTTTTATATATGGTGTATTTTGAGTCTTTTTTCATAGTTGAAGTTTTGTTTTGCAATTTTTATAAGCTCTTTAGTTATGAACAAGTTTTATATTAGACAGTTATGGTTAGTAAATGAAAAATGTGTGCTATGATTTCACATATTCCGGGTCCAACATTTTTTCAACTTATTTTATTAAATCAATCATGTTTTTGCCTTCATTAAGCATTTGTATTACAATACATATAAGCTCCTTTAATTATGAATGCATATCATCTATTCTAGACGGTCATATGAATAGATATTTTAATTTTATACATAATGGAGTAAATGAAGAGTCCCTTCATATCCCGTCTCGAGCCTGAGTAACACCTTTTTCTGTTTTTTGCACTTTCCTTTTCAACACCTCAGATGACAAATCATGATATCGTAGCTTGAAAGAATTCTATCAACTTATGCTTTATTAATATGGTCAATTTCATCTACTAATGTTTTTGAAGGATCGTTATCTACTAATATTGTTAATGTTGCAATGACAACAACAACAAGATACCAAGTATATTCTCACGAGGTGGAGTCTGAAAAGGATAATTGTAAGTAGTTCGTATCACTACCTCAGAAGTGAGATAGAGAATCTGTTTTCGACAGACCCCGACATATTACCGAAATTGCATTCTATAAAATAAATTTTGTGGAAAAATTTTAGTTACATTACCGTTTGACTTGAAAAAAATAATAGAAACTAGAAAGAAAAAATGCTTACAAAAGAAATAGAAAGAAAGGAAGGATCACAACGATGTATGAACTTTTGTCCTCAGTTTTTTATTTTAACTATATTACATTTTGCTTGTATTATTTTTGAACTCTTTTACCATATTGTAAGAGATATTATCAGTAGCAACTATAGAGAAAATGGTCTATGACCCCCAATCTTTAGTCGAAATTTCAACTACACACATATATAATTTGTGGGGGTCCTATGACCCCTCTAAATTATTTTAAAGTGGAATTATTACCCCCTGGACGTTGACATGGCAACAGAATGAGAACGGATTTTTTAATTAAAAATTTATTTTTAATACTTCTTTATTTTCTTTATTCATTTTTAATCATTCTTCTTTCTTCTTTTTCTTCTTCTTTCTTACAATCAATGGCATCCAAAAACTCATCCAAAATTAATTTATTATTTTCCCCATCTTCAAGCACACAATCGATTGATTTCGACTTCAAATTCGTCAAAAATTTCAAAATGGGTATTATTTATTGTTTCCAACTTCAATATTGTCGAAAATTTTAAAATTAATATTGTCCATTTTATACTTGCAATAATTATTTTCCACCAATTATAAAGTTGAAAATTCGGCATCTCAGTATAGAAATTCAAGCGAATTAAATTTTATTGTCATTAACGAAGAGAAATTCATTGGGTAACAGACCCACCAATGCAGATCGCTTATTCATAACAAAATCGCAAGAATTAATCGAACCTTTTGATGTCAATATTCACATTAATCGTTCTTCCTGTACCTCCATCCCAGGTAGCCGTCCACTATTAATTCTCATTTGCAAGTAAAAAATGAAAGAGGAAATTAAAGTGTTCCGATGATGGAATTTCTGTTCACCTCTATCTTCAATTAAGAACATCAAAATTCAGTTGGTTTTTAAACCTACAATAAAGGTGAAAATGTGGAAGTCATGGATGACATCTTAGTTGTTCTGCAAAAGCTATTAGCCAAAGTGTAAGAAAAAAAAAGATAAAAAGTAATATAAAAGGAAAAAGTAGAATAAAGAATAAGAAAATAATAAAGTTAAATAATTAACTTTTTAGAGTATAAAATAAAAAAATGATGTGGCAATAACGTGGCATGACGTGGCAGTGAGTGCAGCTCACTGCCTGAAACAATGTCTGGACATGAGCTTTTAGGGGTGTAAATATTCCACTTTAAAATAGTTCAGGGGGGTCATAGGACTCCTGCAAAGTATAGTTGTGTGGTTGGGATTTGGGGTAAAGGTTTGGGGGGCTTTTGGCCATTTTCTCGCAATTATACTAATTCTTTGTTATTGAGATTCATAGTTTTAAGCCAACTACCATAGTCACACATTTTTTTTCAATGGAAGCAACAACACTTACAGAGCAGATTTTATAAGTTTTTTTAGCTCTTCGGTTATTCCAAATCATTGTATCTCACATATTGTTTCCCTAAATAATGATTACAATGGATCTCTTCACATTGTTCAACATTGTCAAGTTGTTCTTGCATCTTCGTTGTAGAATGCACTTAGACTTCGAGTTAGCTTTGAATGTTTTATTCTTACCTGTACACTCATTTTTCATTTCTTAATTGGAATTTCAGTGTTTATATTATCTGCATGTGTTTATATGAACTTTGCAAAAATTCAACCATTATACAATATGTATATTTAAACACTAAAAGATAGTCATTCAGAGTATTTTTTTTTTTTACTGAACTTGCTTAATATGGATGCAATTCTTATGAGTATGACACAAACAGCTAGCCTAAAAAAATTATATTTACTTTTGTAGACACAATTTTAGAAACTCAAATACACTTATCGCCTTATTAACATCAGTTGGTGTCTGAATTTCATCAAATTCTATAACATGTTAAGAGCTTTACATATTTTTTACAAGTCCTTAAAAGAATCTTGAAGAAAATCATTTGTTTGAACTTCGACATGTGCTTTAGTTACGTGTCATTCTCAACTATTTTTGATACTCCCTCCGTCTCAAATTATGTGTCGTCATTTTCTTTTTGGTCCGTCCCAAAAAGAATGTCATCTTTCCTTATTTAGTAAGTTTTTAAAGACACAATTACAATTTTATCCTTAGTGGTCTCACTTAATTTTAAATACTATTACTCCTTTTTTATTTGTCTTTTCAATTAAAAGTGGTCTTACTTGATTTTAAATATTATTACTTCTTTTATTAAGAAGGGTAATTTTGTAACTTTAATAAAGTCAATACTTATTTCTTAAATATCGTGTCTGGTCAAATGACGATACATAATTTGGGACGGAAGAAGTATGTTTTAACTCAAATTAAAAGGCACACAAAATCATGAACAAAAATGCATGTGTCTACCCAGGTTTCTGCTTCGCTCTCACAGACTTATATAGTCCATTAGAGTCACTTGACTGACATTTTCAAATAATAAGTTTGTAATGTTCAGACCGTTAAAAAAATAAACTCTTATAATTTTTGGTATATAGAAGCACTTTACATTCTACACTTGAATAAATTATTTATGCTATCTTGATTATCTTTTTATTAAAAGACACAATGTCTGCTGATTATGTACATAAATATTATGACGAGCATAATAACCCTACATATAAAATGATCCAATAATATATATAGTCAAATCGAATGTGTTGTATTCTCTTTTATGACTACTGTGTTATCCACATAATTTTTTATTTTCTTCTACATTGCCCGGGTACATAAACTAGTTAAATTTTAGAAAAAATTACTTAAAAGAACAACTTAAGTTTCAAAACTATTAAAAATTCTTCCACTTTAAAAATATTACTTATATCCCAACATTTACTACTTTTACTAAAAGTTGAGATACAAGTTAAAGGCCCCTCATCATACGACCTTTTTTTATCAAATTAAGAACGGTTTCTTCCACCATCTACGCCACTAATTCCGGGGCTCATTTCAATCCTTTTTTTCTTTATTTCAAAATTTGAATTAAGGTAAATTTTTTTCCTAAAATCTTTTTCAATTTCTTCTAATCTTTTATGGCAATTTTCTTTTCCAAAAGAATTTTTTGGGGAATGTTTCTACAAATAATTTTTCGGTGTTATTATTGAACAAAGTTTTTTATTATCATTTTTCAGTCTACTTTTCTTGAATTAACATAATGAATAGAGATTCGGGACCATTTTTTAGTCTTGAAATCTCTCAATTAGACATTATCAAATCATATGAAGAAGTTAATTATTTTATTCCTGGTAGTTTTGACTATGAATTTGATGATTTTGATGAAAATGAATTTAAGCATAGAAACGATTCACATACTATAAAGAAGTTGTGGGAAAAGAATTCCAAGAAGGATAACAAAAAAGAAGTTCAAGCATCTAAGAAAAGAGGTTCTAAAAGCTCTGGAAGTAAACTTTCCGCTAAAAGAAGAAGACTTGTTGAAGTTATTTCAAGAGAAGAGCTTCCAAAAGTATTTGCATGTTCAGATCTAAAAAATATTTGATCGAGATACATATTTAGACATGCTTTATACGTTTTTCAATTTCTTGTATAACTGATACTTTGTTGATGAATTTATATGTATTTATTGTTTTATCTATTGTTTTTTTAAGTATTTTGTGAAATTAACGTAACAATATATACATGTTTATAATCTTATTGATACATATTGTATTATCTTGTATCAATATTTTACTATTTATGCATTTATATGTATCTCGTGTTGTTTAACTTTCCGTGAAATAAGCTCACCAATAGATACATGTTATTTCAACCAAGATACATATTGTATTATCTTGTATATATGGGTACCTGAGTATGCATCTAAATGTATCTAATATTTTTTAAGTATTATTGAATAAGCAAACAAATGATTCATGTTTGTATTATCTTGTATAACTGTCTCTGTTTATGCATTTATATGTATTTTTTTTATGTTTTAACGAAACAATCATTCAAAAGATTTATATTATTAAGTTTAAAGATACATAATGTATTATCTTGTATCTCTGGTACTATGTTTTTATATTTTTGTATCTACTGTTTTGTGTTTTTGTAGATGTATGCATCTCATGTTATTTTAGTAATTTGATGTTTTTTCAGGGATTGAGTTATGTTATAAAGGAAATTCCAACGCATCCTCTAAGGTTTGGAAGTTGTTGCAACTTAAAGTTTAAAGATGATATTAAAGAAGTTGTCGGTCAAGAAGTTATCGACTTATTTGAAAAGATAATTTTTGGATGTTATCTCAACATCCCATTGTCCAGTTATATTGGACAAATTACCAAATGTCTTCTTATGCTTGAGATAGAGCAAAAAATTAAAGAAAAGATGCACGTGTGAATTAAAGACAACATTCTTAGATTTTTCATCTATGAATTTGCGTTGATAACTGGTTTGACGTGTTATGAAAATGTTGATGATTTTAGATATGAGGATTCTTCTCCAAGTAGGCTTATGAGAAGGTATTTTCCCCAATCAATGAATGGGTTGATAAGGAGGCATTGATTGAACGTTTCCTTAAGGGTAATTTTGACACCATAGAGAATGCTCTACAAATGACAATTCTATACTTCATCGATACTTTCATCTACTCACAATTGAATGTTTTTCCCGTTTCATTTTCTAATTTCAAAATGGTGGAAGATGAAAAATATGAATTCTTTCCTTGGGGTAAAACTGCTTTCTCCAAGTTGATGGCCTGACTTAGGCAAGAATTTTTTTTAGAGAAGCAGCTTTATAGGTTGGGTGGCATCCCGCAGGTTCTCAATGTGTAGATGTTCGAACTATGCTCAAATCTTGATACCAAAGTTGTTGTGAAGGAGGGTAATAACATACCTCGTATATTGAATTGGAAGTTACATTTTTTAAACTACATGTATCTAGTGTAATGCAGCATATATATCTAAATAAAGTAATGATAGTAACAACCACCACATTACTTTATACAAACATAATTGTATAAGGTACAATAAAATATCATATTAAATAATGACATAATTTTGTATCTCTTTCTATGTTTTTTTTGAATAACAGTTTCAAGTGAAACATAATAGTACATAATCTTTATACTGTTCACAAAATATGATTTAAAGGAGATACAAATTTTTTTAAACATGTATACATATTGCAATAAGTAACATTAGAGTTATGCCATATGTGAGCAACTCAACAATGTACATTCAGATAACTTTTTATATATCTTTTAGTTACTTTGAAATAATTATTAATTAAACATGTTCTTAAGAATTTTCATAAGTTTGTTATGATAAATAATTTATTTTTTTCAATAGATACATTTTATAAACTTGTATCTCTTTTAAACACTTCACTGTAGCAGAACTATTCTTTTACAATATACTAAAATTGTCATTCAAGACATCTTAAAACATGAAAGCAAATGTAACTAATTAACTAACCAACGAAAACAACGATTTATTTCACTATTTGATATTCATAAAATTCTGGAAAAAAACACAATAACATCATAAAAATGAGTTTCAAAGAGCTGGAAAATCCATCAAACTACTAGAATTTTTTCAACATTATTCATTAGTCGACTACATTGTCACTCCTCCTTTCGAAAAAAAATACAAGTATGCCTGTTGTGACCTTCATAACCACATCTCCCGCAATAATTATTGCTTGATGTCACATTTTCGCTTGATTTCTTTGGTCTTCCAAGTTGACTTTTATATTTTGGTGGTAACACAACTTCGTCCATAACTTCCTGTGGCATACCCCAATACTTCTTATCAGGCATTGGAAACATCGATTCTTCATACATTTAACTTTAAAGACGCCAGCCCCCCACCGACAAGATGCTTTAAGTTCCCAAACACAATCCTCCGAACGATATCTTAGGATGTAGCTCTACTCATGCAAATAAAAAGGTCAGAATATTATATTAAAATAAGATGATTCTTACGTACTAGAATAAAAAAATGAGAGATACATTCACAACATAATTTATTACAATTTGTATCTATAACAATACTCATATGTATCTTGAGTACGCATATTTAGCTAAAAATAAAACAATACGACATACACAAATATACACAAATATAGAATCACAGATACAAGAAACAAGAATATGTATCATGTACAAAAAAATATATCTCAGCTTTATTAACTTAACAATAGAAAAGTGACGTAGAATAATAACCAATTTCACGTTATATAAATAATTCAGTAAATTAGATATAATTTTCAATAACTGATATGTTAACATTTTCTTGTCTGATCTTTTAGCATAGAAATTGAATGAATGCTCAAATTACATACTTTGCCATGACTGAAATTAAAGTACACTCATCCTTGTAGATTTGCCCCACCTTAGCTTCACTATTTTTGAAATCAGTAATGATCTTGTTCCCTTTTATATCGAACAACGGCATAGGAGCAGAAACATTAGATTTATAAGCAATTAATTCCATAACTTTTTCACTAGAATTTTACAAACATATTACAACACCAATTTTATCATCAAACAACATCTCACTAGTAGACTTATCTTCTGTTGTGATGATAAATGGATCCATTAAAAAACCATGCTCATTTTTCTTGATTTCGATATAAAGCCTTACATACATCTCATTACGGATCAACAACGGTGTCACATTACCATTAACTATGTGTCGAGCCTCAATTTTTTTTGGTTTTTGTCAATTTTCAGTTCTATCGCAATTGTCGAAATCGACTTTTCATGTCACATGTTCACTAACAACGATTCCATCGCTCTTATAGCCTTCGTACTTTGTATCGTTAATCCAAATGCCGGAATAATGTAATAATACTAAAATATTCATTGCAATTACCTCAAACAAGATCACGAAAAAAAATTGTTTTAATTTTTTTTCTATATGAAAACTGATTTTGTTTAAAAGGTGGAATAACAAACTAATTACCTTATAACGTGAGATATTATTCTGTTTTTACCTTAATTAGTTAGAACTGCTACATTAATGCTATTTAGGCCGCTATATCTCCTAAAACAAGTAAATTAATTTAATAATAAATAACATGTATCTGCATAATTTCTCTATCACCAATTGAATGTAACTTTAAAGATCATAAGTTGAGATTTTAGAAAATTTTGTTTAGAAAATTTTGAAAAAACTTGTGACCACTAAACATATCGTTATATATTTAATTTATAATAAATTTTAAGCCTCAAATGGCACAAATGTAATCCACTCATATTCCTGACACCTCGATGGGCGCCAATGCAAAAACTTATTCCCGCTAAATTCAGAAAGCCTTAAAAGTCAATGTCGACTTCACTGAGCAGAGTTGTGGACACAATGGCCCGAGAGGATCAAGAAGGAAACTCCATCGCCGCCGTCGCTGTCGCCGGAGAGTCCCACCAACTCCAGCTTCCGGTAAGCCGATTGAAGAAAATCATGAAATTGGACCAGGACATCAAGAAGGTAAACTCAGAAGCCCTACATCTCATCGCTAGTTCCACTGAGCTTTTTCTCGAATCCTTAGCAGAAAAATCTGCCCAAGTCGCGTTGGAGAAGAACAGAAAAACCATGAAGCTCGAGCATTTAAGAGTTGCCGTTAAAAGGCATCAACCTACAAGCAATTTCCTTCTCGATTCGCTTCCCATGCCGCCTTCACAGCCGTCCGATCCATCTCCCAAGGTTCAAAGTCGTCGTCGATTATCAAAAGACAAGCCACTTCCTTCTGGAACTCGAAGAATTGAGGCATTCTTTCATAATTGCACTTAAAACTCGGTGTTGAATGGTTATGAGAAACGGTTATTCATATTCAGAGTATTGTAATTTGAAAAAAAATGATTATTTTCCCTAGATTTATGATTATGCATTGCCAGGAAATAAACTGCCCATGTGATGGTTCACTAAATGGATTTAATACAATCAGCTTTTTGATTTCATTGGATAATTATACCATGCGTTCATTAACATAATGATCCATACATGAGCATCAGAATCTGAAAGTAGAACGAATTCCTTGTAAAATGAGGTTCATGTTAGTACTCTAAAGACGTCTACGTAACCCATTAATTCATTCAACAATAGACATTCTGGATTGGATGCTGCCATGTTTTACCTTTGTAACTTTTTGTTCTATCATGCACTTCCCCATGGAATAATCGAACTTCTGGAACGATAAAGAAAGCCTGTAGCCATCATTATTACCTAGATGTGGTGCTTGTCTTTTAAAGCAAAGGTCAAGACTAAGTTGATCTTTTGTAAGGCTAAAGAACGAAATGTTTTAATTGCTTTCTTTATTTGATGAATGATTGCAGTTTAATCCATTTGCATACGATAGCTGTTTGCCTGACTTAAGTCTCCCTAATGCTGGTGAAAATGTTATAAATTTTGCAAATTAGTCATGTAAACAACTCCACTTCAGCAATGATCAACGAATAAAAATTTGTCTTACTTTACTTTTTATGTGTTCAAAGTTAAATCATCCAAAGAAGGCAGGTTGTTCGTTAATACATATGCTGCTGATTATAAGATACAAGCTTTTGTGATCTTTCTGAAAAGATCTCATGGCAAAGACACCAAACTGCAGTATTCCCCTTGTATGATGTGTATTGTGTAAGATCATTTTTATGTACTTGCTCTAAGAAATATGCATAACGAGATTAACAAAGTAGCCTTTGAGCAAAAACAAACAAAGAGTGAATGTATTGATGCTTGTAACCAGGAAACAAGACACTCTACTTGGTTTTTTATTTGTACATACTCCCAGAAAACTGCCCCACGCTCTCTATTTGTGTCCTTTTGAATAAGGTGACACAGTTGTAGAAAGCCTAGACAATGTAAATTGTCTTTTTGCATGATTTTAGCTTCCTATTAAGGAGTTATCTGAATTTATCAAATTAGTGAACTCAAATAAATTCAAGATCTAACACACACAAACTCTAAGGTGAAAAAGGGCCTGAAAATGATGATAATACTGAAGCTGAATCATCTCCGGGATGAAAAACAAAGCGACTATGGGAGAGGATTTTTGTGTAGTGGTCTTTCTTTGCTTCCTTTAACAAAGAAATGCTTTGACGTGGTGTGTTACTGGGAGTTGATCCCAGCTGTTGTATACCCAAAGAAAACTTTCTATTCACAGGTGTACCATTGTTGAACCCTCCATTTAGGCTTCTATCTGAAAGACGTTTGCTGCTGGTGCTTGGCCTTAGGACAAAGAGATTTTCTTGCCCAACCGGCACCTGATTCTGCGTTTTCTTCATTTCCTGCAAGAACAACATTATGTCTTGTAAAAGGAGGTAATGATTAAGTTGAGGTATTCATTGTTAATTTATCTTATGTGAATGTTGGATAGACTGGAAATGTTCCAACTTAGCTTGGGATTGAAATTTTCTTGTTGTTGAAAAGATTGGAAGTTAAATAATATACATAGAGGCAGAGAAAAGTGAAACTGTGAATAAAAAGGAAACTCTTTATATGTGTCGTGGGACTTACCCGTTGTCTTTGTTTCTCTTCATCTCTTTCTTTCCTTAGCAAATTATACTCTTCCAACATTGCAAACAGCGGTACCTGGGGATTAGGCACTTCTGGTATGTAAGAGATGACTGGGTAATAACTGAATTAGTCCATAATCGGAGGGCCTAATGGTGTTCTACTTTAGTTGTTTTATCAGAGTTCAATTCTGTTGCATTCAGCTATCCCCCGCAATTAGAATATGTCCAGGTCACTTTAATTCTGTTTGCTAACCTTCATCTAGTTCAACGTAAGGAAAAGATTCCTCTGCCTTCCCTATGTCTCTGGTTGCAACACTAAATCAAAGGGCAATATTGTTAGTGTCATCTCTTTCTATGGCTTCTTGTTGCTGGTCCTCTCGAGTAGCACTTGAGTCTTAAGAGTTAAGATGATGTTTTGTTCTGTTGATCAATTTGCCTATAAATAGGTGCAGCTAGTATCATCATCTCTTATTTCACCTTTTTTTCTGAAAACAGATTCGACTAATTCTGCAGTCTTTTCATTGCATTGCAAGTTTCTGACCAAATAACTTTGTTATTTCTTTTGATCCCAACATGGTTAATGTGGTTTACAGTTAGTTCATTAAGATGCTAATGTTTGATTCTACTTTTGTTACTTTTTCCAATGATTCTTATTTTTTCTTGGTCTCTACCGAAAGGATTGTCTATATTCTCATCAGATAAAAGATCCCCTACCTCTCCCTTTTTACGTATGCAAAAGCATTTATATAATTGATGAAGTAGACTAGAGTTCAAGATGTTACTGAACTGTCAAGGTGTTTTATACTATCAGCATTAGCTTATGTATTGTCCAAAGGGATGAAAACTTAAAAGAGACCATGGATAACTACAAGTCAGACACTAGCCCAATACTTGCTATAACTGCGAGTAATTCTTTCTATTAACCAATGAAAGTATTTTATTTAGGGTGGACTTGGTAAGTTCTTACCTCATCATATAGAAAAGGTTTCTTTCTTTCTTCTTCCCAGCTTTTAGTCTTAGCTATCAGTATATCCACCAAAGCTGCAAATAAATAAAAAAGACAACAAATGAACAAATCCTTGATGAAGACTCTTACATTGGCTATGTTGTTGTTGTTGCTTGATGAAGACTCTAATCAAGTTTTAAGTTACCATTTCTCAAAAAAAAAAAAAAGACACTAATCAAGTTTTCGCTTTTACTTGATAACACATATTGCATCAGTCAATTGTAGAAGCACAATTTGGTTAATTGATTTAGTCATCTTTTCATATAACAGGTAGTTTTAAGTCATTATAAGGCTTTATGGCTCCTCATTACTAGATCAATTTTGGTGATGGCAAGCCATTGGAAGAAATATTTTGATACCTGGTATTTTGCTAACCATGACTCTGGCCCGTTCTGCTCTTCTCAAGTTCTTGTGAGCACCTCTGCTCACAGAATACCGGTTGTCATCCTGAAAATAAGGGTGGATAAGATGAACACAGGTGATGAAAAAAGGTGAATGGGCTACTAAATCTTATAGGTGAAGGAACTGACCCTGCTATATTCTTCCAACCATCGCTCCTCATCACGGGCTAATATCCATTTTTCTACCTTCTCCATTATAGCCTTCCTGCTAGATGCCTCTTCTTGTGCTTGTGTTATATGTTTATTCATGCTTGTGAGGAGATCAGCATGGTCAATCTCCCCTTTTGGAGGTTTTGGTCAGTTTCAATTTCAAAAACAGTATGTCATCTTAATAATTAAAAAGACTACTTAAAATTGAACCAACCAGAGTTCATTAGATTCATAATACTTTCCATCTCTAGCCGTGAGGGAATTTCCATGTGGGATCGCTTGCAGATCTCCTCAAGATCTATTTGTTTTCTATGGAAAAGCTCTTTCATCTTGCTTGCTTTTAGCTGATCCAGTCTCCTGACTTCTGTCTCAGCCTTGGAAGTTTAAATTTTTTTTGTCAAATCTCTTACCTTGTAGCACTGGAGGATAAATTATTTATAGTTACTAGTGTAATCCCACGTGCCTCACACGTGTAATGTTTGATTATTTAAAGTTAAATGCTTTTGTCTATTGCGAAGATTTTTAATGAAGTGTAAAATATTCAAATCACTTTTCAAAGATCCGTCACACTTTAATAGAATAATGTAAACATAAACATATATTTTAGTTTAAGCACATATATATTTTACCTCCAAAAGTTTCAAATGATTGATGAATCATCACTAGCTATCATCCTAAGATCACGACCTTGAAAATGTGAAAAACCCTCAAAATAGCTAGGATGTGAGGGAGTTGTTTGGTGGCTGTTTTGGAATGGTTAGCTTGAGGGAGTAATTTGGTGGCTGTTTTGGAATTTTTACGCGAGGGAGTAATTTGGTAGTAGTGGTAGGTTTGCTAGAAAATGTGAGTGGGGTTAATGGTTTTATGGTAGCAGTATTGGGAAGTTTAGGTGACATGAGGAAGGAGTAGTTAGAGTTTAGGATTAATTAAAATTTTATTTTTGTGTGTTAGCACAGATATGTTGGTTGGATAGTTTGGGACGGTGGATTTAGTAGAGATTTTTCGTTGGATTAGGCTAACTTCGGGGGGAAAGAAACGTGGCAAAGGTGTATTAGTTAAGAGCTTGGTTTATTTTAGGTTAGTTTCTTATCATGGAAACATTTTATAATTAATTTTCAACTCTTAAATATTTGGAAAAAATAGTGAAAAGACAATTTTGTATAAAGAAAAGACTTTTAATGAAGGGCAAAAAGTTCAAACAATATTTCGCTCTTCACACTTTTAATATATTATAGATATAGATTATAGATTATAGATATAGATAGATAAAGACACTGACCTGCTGTATTATGTCCAGAGTAAGGCTTCTAGGAGTGGAGATTTCTTCTGATGACAATGATATCAAAGCAGTGACATTGGAGAACCTTACACGGTCTTTCTGGGATGTGTGCATGAGATTCCACAAGTTTGTCAATGCTTTTCCTAGTTGGTGAAGCTACAAATATGCACAGCACAGTGAGGACATTAATTTTTCTGATTTTACTGGTTTATATTGATCCTTTTGTCAGTACTTTCGAAACAAATAAAAGGACAGAATTCTCCCTACTTGAATTATGTTTCTTTTGCAATTTGCTTAGCAGTGGCCTCCTAATACTAAATCTGCAATTTTCATGAGTTTTTGACTACATGAACTGATTAGTGCATACTTGTTTTTAGATAAGGAATGTGGAGAGTTGATGAGATTACCTTTTCAAGCCGTGTTTTCTTATCTGCTTCTAGTGACTGAACTGTGCTGCCAAGTTTTTCCAATATACTGTCACTAATGTTTTTCGACAGTCCAGATAACTCATTAAGGCTTGGGTGAACCTTTGTAATTATCAAAGAAGAATCTGTTCCCAGCATTGTTGCTAAGCTCCGGATCATGCTAATGTAGTTTTCAACCTTTTTAAGTCTCTCAATCTTTGATACAAGAACAGAATAGTAAAAGGAAAAAAAAGGGAAGAAGATAGAGGGGTAAACAAGAAATTTCAAAACCTTTCAGCTGGCATCTTAGCTATAGTACCAGGCACAAAGGTTAAGTATCTCATACGCACCTTCTCATTTTGAAGCCGTTGAAGCTCGTTTTGGTACTCCTCTAGTTTCTTTAGTGATAGATCATTCCCATTTATTATAACATTTAATGATGAATCATTATACTCTGATCGACCTTCTATTTCAGCAGAAATCTTCTGAATTTGTCCTTGTACAGCTCTGAATTGTTTCACCCTTTCTTCTTTTCTAATTCGAATCTCTCTCAGAGCAGGTGTGATCGACTCTAGCTGTTCTTTTAGTGTTCCAGTTATCCTTTCTGGCTGCCGAATACAAATTCACTCCTCTTTATGTAAGTTGAATCACTGAGTATTTCTTATGCAAAAGATCCAATGAGATGTTTCAATATTTTAAAAAGGAAATCCAAGGATTCATGTATGTCCACTCAGATCATTGATCTAACTGACATCCTGTCATAGCCGTGTCATGATGCTAAGAGATAGTATTACTCTGTGTATATGTGCTCACTCCTTGTTAGGGAACGAAGGGGAAGGCGATCTGTTGTCGCACTGATGTTGGGTTTTAGACTGGTCAACCTTTTACCATGAACTTGTCAATATATACATATTCAGTGGGATACTTTACGAGTTGATGTCCATTAAGCCACTAGAAGCAAGCTACATTGCATGGATTTAGAGTTTGTTGGTCATGATCAGCTGATATACATTTTCATTCATTCCTTTGACTGTACGTCTGTCCTCCTTTTTTTGAATATTTGTATGATTTTAGTTTTGTTAGCATTCTTGATTCTGTACCAACTTGATGAGATGAAATTACCAAGGTAAGTTTAGCACAGTTACTGAAAACTCACTTTTTAATTTGACGATAATATGTTAGTACATGTTACTAGGAGTGGGTAAGGAAATGCATCACGAGGGTCGAACCTGATGTACTAGCTCTTTTATCTGTGAATTACTCAAATAGTCATAGCAAGAAATATATAGCACAATTTTTAAATATATCTCACTGCTTCAGTTTTGCTGATGACATTTATATATAGATTCATTACCCTGCTATATATTTGCAAGCATGTAGAGGTATCTCACCCTCTAAGCATCATATCCTTGGTTTTAGAGCTTCCTACTAGTAAGACAATTTCTTTTAGCATGCTGAACAAGGGAATTCAGAAAGTTACCCTTCCAGGGAGTGATCTTTCATCCAGTAGCAGAAGGAGATGGGTGAACTCAGCCTCTGAATCTGCCAATTCTTGATGCAGTCGAGCTCTGGAGATGTTTGCATTGTCAACCTTCCTTCTGTAAACGTCCAGGCACTCCTGTTCAATGTCCACTAAAACTTTTTCTCTCTCAAACTGATCTTCTCCAACTTCATCCCAAATTATCTGTCTTACCAAACAAATAAGAGTTCCTTTAATCCACAAATGCACTTAGTAACATTATGATTCACACTATAAAAGAGAACGTGCCTGTAATTCTTGCAGCAAATATCCGCATGATGTCTCGAGCAATGCTGAACTTCTTATTCCAATTGGCGTTTGAACAGATCCCATATGAAAAGATTAGTTTCCAAGTGGAGGGGGCACAAGCCTAGAGCTCCTGAGAAGAGTCTTTCTATGGTAATCAATTTAATTTTTTTTGTCCTTTAGAATAGATTATATGAGAGAAAAAAAGACTGATGAATTGGGACTTTGGGTATGAAATAGTAGCTTAAAAGACAAGGTTGTTAGGTGATAATGAAGCTTTGAGTTCAAGGGTTCCCTATGGCGTTTCGTTCTGAAAGTTCTTTGTTAACTTCTTTTTGAACTCTTAAGGAAACAATATGCATTCATGTCCTTATCTGTCAGATGTAGTTTCTCACTCAGATGCAGAGAGCTAGATTGCACTATGTTGTTCCTCTTTGAAGCTTTATCCAAACTTCATTTCTAAGCAATACTTATCCAAAATTCGTATTGTACTTTATGCAGTTTTGCAGCTTATTCGTCCGTGTTGGAACATGGCTGATACACTTTCTCTTAATAACGGGGGTGTTCGCGCACTTTGAATATTTCATTATCATGGTTACTTTATGCATACTAATTTGGGTTTCAAACCTTTTGTTAACCTTGTTTATAACTGATTGTATTAGTGTCGTTGTAATGTGTTCTCTCTCTCTAGGTTTTGCGTTACGGTGAATGAAGGGTATTGCTATTATTAATACTACTGTTTTTTTTTTTTTTTTTTTTTTTTTCCTTTTTAAAATAAAAAATAAAATTGATTTGTTATGAAATATAAAGTAAATATAAGGAGAATAGAGAGAGAAGAGAGGACTCCTTATTTTTCATTAGAAATTCTTGGAGTTAATTACAATAAAGGAAAATTCTTTATTTGTAAGGGAAAACTAATCTTGAGGTTTCTAACTTTTTCATAAATAGATATTCACTATATATGATAAAGTAGATATTCACTATGTATGATAAGTAGACATTTACTATATATGGTAATATATTTATAGCACTGCCTCTTGAATGTCTAATTGATAGGTAATGTGTCTCATTAAAACCTTAGGAGAAAAAACCCCGTGGGAAAAAAATTTCAGTGAAGAAAAAAGAGTACACATTTCTAACAATACGCATATAGACTGTCTCATAAAAAACCTTACAAGGAAAATCCAGTGGGACAAAACTTCGTAAGAGAAAAAGATTACAACGCATATTAACTCCCCCTAATGAGAACATTTTTGAGCCTTTGCATCCAGATCTTGTGCACCACCTTCTTGAAAGTTGCAATTGAAGGAGACTTGATTAATAAATCAGCCTCACTGTCACTTGAACGAATCTATTGTATGTTAGTATCACCATTCTTTGGAGCTCATGTATGTAGAAAATTTTTGATGAAGTGTGCTTCGTTCTATCTCCTTTTATGAATCCTCCCTTAAGATGTGCTATGCATGTTGCATTATCTCCGTATAAAATTGTAGGTAAATTGTCACATTTCACACCACATTTTTCTCGAATGAGATGTAGTATGAATCTCAACCATACTCATTCTCAGCTTGTTTCATGAATAACTATTATCTCAACATGGTTTGATGGGGTGGCTACGATAAACTATTTTGTATATCTCCAAAATATAGCAGTCCCCACATGTGAACACATTCCATGTTTGAGACCGAGATTATGTGGGTTCAATAAATACCCAACATTAGCATAATCAACAAAATCGGGACTACAATCTTTAGAATAAAATAAGATCATGTCTTTTATCCCATTTCAATGTCTCTTAGTAAGAGCAGAACTATATCTTGCTAGCAAATTAACCGAAAAGCCTATATCAGGTCTTGTAGTATTTGCAAGATACATTAGTGCACCAATTGGACTAAGATATGGTACTTTAGGACCAATCCAATTCGGTATGTTTCTCATTTCAGCAAATAATCTTATTATTTTTGAAAACTCTCTAAGAGTTTCAATGACTTTCAAACCATCAATTTATCCCTTATAAGGATAATGAACAAGTTTCCCAGAAACTTTATATGCTTCAAGCATTTTGATCCTTTAGGATTTTTTATATAGATTTTTGTCAAGTGACAGTATTCAGTATTTCATGTGTTACATCTTCAAGTGTCTGGATTGCAAATCAAATAAGTTTTACGCTTACCAAAATGTATCCTTTCATGTCACTTGATAAATATTTCTACGTCAGCATGTTTAAATAAACGTAGAATTCAGATCCTCGTAATCTTTCACAATATTGCGTCAATATTGTATCAAAGATATCATTAATGATATATCATTTTGTATCGATTCACAATGTGACATAACATTTTGAGATGTCATCACTTCATTATTTTCAAGTACCTGTACCTCTCATAAGGTTTCATAAAGTGTTATGTCATAGGCTCTTCAAGAGCACATTGTCTTCTAACTATGATTGTTTGCTCGTTATCCTTTTTAAAGATTATTTCATTTGGAACCGATTTGTTTACCACGCTTCACGCATGCATAGACTTTGTCCTTTATTGATACAAAATAAGAGCACTTGCAGCTTAAATATGAAATGCTTTCGACATTTGACTTGAATTGTCTTTTGAATGAGGATTTGATGATAATTCCTCACATATTTCTTAGCTGCTTATAATCTCCCCCTTATGTTAGGAAAACTAACATACATCCTCCATCTTCTTTGAGGAATCTATCTTCGTGCATCATGGTATAGTCATTACTTGTATATCGCACATCAAAACTATTAGATGGAATAGTTGGTTCCTGACCTTGAACCAATTGGGAGGAAAGAAATAATCATAATTTATTGGTCTAATGCATACAAGTGCTATTGTACGCAACATATCATATTTCAGAGCAACACATGAAACTTTGTTCTTATTAGCAATGGTTTAGTTGTTTATCAAAGGCATCCAATGTCAAACCATCATCATCAAGATGGATTGTCTTGATTGGACAATCTGAAAGTTATGCTTTTAACTCAATTTTATTGAACAAACACCTTTATTAATGACAAACTGCAGGTTGACAAGAAACGTACAAGTGATCATCTTATATCGATGCATCTTAATAGATCGCATGACTGATGAACGAGCTCATATTCACCTTTTATACCTTTCAGATTTTGAGGGATCAAATCCCAACATTAGTTGGTCCAACCAATTTATCATGAGAACAAGTAACATAAATAATTCTCTAAGAATCTTTTATTTCTTCAACATATGTCAATACTCAATATGCACATTTTTCGCAATTTAGCAATCGTTCATGTCAATTTATGAATTTTTATTCTAGTAAACTCCAACTTTACTATGATATGTGCTTTTTGTTTTAGTAAATTTCAGATTTACTTTGACATAAGTAAATTTTCGAATGTACTACTTGACAAGTAGATTTCAAAATAACTCTTATCAGTTATTCTGCCTCATTCGGAGGTGAGTTATGTTATCATCACAATCAAGTGCACGTTTGTATTAATAAACTTTACTAAATATTATCGCATTCACCCTAAGGAATGGATATGTACTTCAAACAATCAAAATTTTCATTCTCCAAGAGTGGAATATAATCGTGCCTTAAGTCTATCAAATTTTAATGGTTTATAACCTTTTTCATGATATTGCTACTTCAGGAGAAAATCGAGACATACATATGATCTAAAGAATTTTTTTCTAACATATCTTATGATCATAATATGGATGTGAAAATATCATCACTTTTGATGATCATTATCATATTGTCCCTCCATGCGTATATTCATGCGTTCAATCACTTGTCTTCTTTCAGACATATTATGCAATGCTACTATATCCATTTCAAGAATGACGTAAGTTGTCATATTTCAGACTTATCATATAGTGCTACAACATTCACTTCATGAAATAGAGCATATTCAATGGGTCAGATTTCATGACTTTGAATCAAATACTTATTATTTTGCCTTAGCCATCATAATATCATCAATATAGTGCATTGAGATTCAAAATCAACATCTTATCCATATAAAGGTGTCTTAGGCTATAACTCGATGGGACTTGAACCCAACATCTTATCATCATGGTGCATTGGAATTTTAACCCAATGTCTTACCCTCTTAATGAGATGAGACTTAAATTCATCATCATATGTTTTAACAATATTGTTCTTCATGAACAAATTTAAAGCATAAGTGATTCCAAACCAATTATTTTTCCTCAAATCCAATAATAATTATATCATTAGTAGAAAAAGACAAATAACATTAAGGAATTACTAACCTTGAAATTACCTTTTGATTTATAATCTCACCTTATTTGACAGAGTCTCATGCTGATAACGTGTTATGAAATATAAAGTAAATACAACAAGAATAGAGAGAGAAGAGAGGAGACTTCTTAATTTCTCATAAGGAATTCTTGATGGAGTTAATTACAATGAAGGAAAAACCCTTTATTTATAGGGGAAAACTAACCTTGGGGTTTCTAACTTTCCATAAATAGACATTCACTATATATGGTAAAGTAAACATTCACTATATATGGTAAGTAGACATTCACTAAATATGGTAATATATTTATAACATGAATAACATATTTTTTTATATTAAATACAAAAGTAACCTAAATTGTCATTTTCTATTCAGATCATACAAAAATATCCTTCATCCATCTATAGGCTTTATAATACTCCTAGAATCACCTTTGGCTTCACATTGCTCTTCATTTTAACAATTCCAAAATTAAATAAAAAAAATTCATTAATGACCTGCTCCTCTCCCCCCTCCCTCCACACCCCTTGCACCATTAATTAACCTGTATACCTAAGGACTTTTTACCCATTCCTTACACCTTCATCGACATGTCACCCTAAATTCATCTACTTCGTTCTATTCTTAAGTTTAATTCTAATTTTGAATTTCTTAAGCAACCGTTATGTTGGATGATCAAGTTTAACTTAAGTTACTATTAATTCGGGATGGGAAAGTAATGAATTAGTTAATCACACAATTTAATCTTGCAAATCCACCATAAATGCTTTCAATATTTGAAACATTGTCAGCTTGTATGTGCTATTGATTGGCTATAATTTCTTTTATCCCACGTTTAATTTTTAGAACTATTCTCTATTATTATATGTAATTGTTGGACAATAAATTTTTTACGATCGAAAATAAATAATCGAGATAAGAAAAATACTACAATAATTAATTTATTAATTTTAACGTGAGTGTTACAATCTCTATGAATCCACTGGTTTGCCTTTTCAACTGTAATTTCAATGGCTTCGAGCTTGATCTTAAACTTGAACTTGAACTTGATGGATTTGATCTTGACTTGTGCTTGAATCCAAGGGCTTTGTAGCTTGTTCTTGAATCTTGCGGTCTTGATCTTGAACTTGAACTTGATTTGTAGATTGATGAACTTGATCTCGACTTGTACTTGAATTCAAGGGCCTTTGAGCTTGTTCTTGAATATTGAAGTCTTGATCTTGAAGCTTGAGCTTGTTCTTGAGTCTTGAAGTCTTGATCTTGAAGCTTGATGAACTGATCTTGAATTCTTGAATTTGTAGAGAAATCTGCTGTGTTTTATCCATGAGCTCACTCTTGCTTTTTGCTAGAATTATTGGTCCCTTTTCTGAATTATGAGACCCCTATTTATAGTTGTAGGAAGTAAAGGGTCATGATAAATATGAACTTTCTTTGACCAATCAGATTTAAGTAACATGGTCTTGATAAATATGAAATTCCTTTGACCAATCAGATTTAAGTGATATGACACCTTTTTATGGGTTTTTAATTCACTAGGCCAGCTGCATCATTTTGGCATGTGGCATAGTCCTATTGACTCCTTCACTTGACTGGACATGCTACGTCATTCGACACATGGCGCCAAATTGTGCCTCTAGAATATGATGACATCTTGGGTTTGCTAAAGTGGGCTTAGTCATTTATAGTCCAAATTAATATGATTACATCTTAGACTTGCTAAAGTGGGCTTAATCATTTGTAGCCCAATTTAACGGTATAACCCAATTGAGGTTGGACTTTAATTAAGTTCATATATGTTTGAACTTAACTAATTAATTCAATTATATTAATCCACAATATTTATTTGAGATTAATATATTTTGAATTTAATATAATTCGAATTTCTTATGGATTTAAATTTGACAAAATTTCGTTACATACAAATTGCCCCCTGCTTCATGGTTGAGTGCATACTTTAGAGACTAGACTTGAAGTATGATTATTTAGGCATGATATCCAATTTCAAATAAATTTTAAAAAATATTTTACCGTCTTAAATAACCAAGAATAAAATTCTTCCAATTTAAATATTTATTGGAGAAGAAAACAACCTCCAATTTAAATTTGTATGGGAAAAAGAAACAACTCTCAATTTGAATTTATATGGGAGAAGAAAACAACCTCCAACTTGAATTTGTATTGGAGATGGAAAATCTTCTAATTTGAATATGTATGGGAGAAGAAAACATTATCCAATTTGAATTTATATTAGAGATGGAAATTTTTTCAATTTGATTTTGTTTGGGAGAAGGAATCAACTCCCAATTTGAATTTGTATGGGAGAAGAAAACAACCTCCAATTTAAATTTATATTGGAGATGAAAAATCTTCCAATTTGAATTTTCATGGGAGAAGGAAAAAACCTCCAATTTGAATTTGTATTGGAGATGCAAACTCTTCCAATTTGAATTTGTATGGAAGAAGGAGACAAACTCCAATTTGAATTTGTGTTGGAGATGGGAACTCTTCCCATTTGAATTTGTTTGGAAGAAGGAAACAACATCCAATTTGAATTTGTATTGGAGAATGAAACATCCATCCTACAACTCTATAAAAGGATGTAGGTTCCCACTTTTTCAGTATCAATTTTGGGGTTTCCAAGCCATCAATAATATTGAGGTAATTTCTTTCCCTCCTACTTTTCTCTTATTTTCGTCACTTTTTTTTAGCATAATAGTTTAGTGGTAGAAAATTCATGTCTCATTGTAGGAATATCAAAATCATGAACCATTTGATATTCCAAAAACTAGACTTTGAGATATAAAACATATCCAAAATTTAACATTAAACTCCTTCAATATAATTCTTGATAATTTTTTGAATTTAGCCCTGAGTTTTATCATGCAGAAAATTTCAGATCTGCATACTTCTACTAAAATTTTCATATCTTGATGTAAGAATGATGAAATCATACGACACTTGATTTTTTATGAAACTAGACTCAAAGATATATAACATATCCAAAATTCATGATTTAATACCTTTAACATTATTTTAAACAAAATTTTGAAGTTGACTTTAAATTCTGTCATGCTGAAAATTTCAGATCTGCGCGTCTTTACTAAAATTTCAATATCTCAAAGTAGAAACGATGAAATCATGAACTGCTTGATTTTTACGAAACTAGACTCAAAAAATATACAATATAAGAAATTCATGATTTAAAACTTTCAGCATTACTTTAGACAAAATTTTGAATCTGACTTTAAATTTTGTTATGCTTAAATTTCAGATTTGCGCGTCTTTATTGAAACTTTCATATCTCAAAGTAGGAGCAATGAAATCATGATCCGCTTGATTTTTTTAAAACTAGACTCAAAAATATATAACATATCCAAGATTCATGATTTAACACCTTCAAAATTATCCTAGATTATTTTTTAAAGTTGCCTCTGCATGCTGATACGTTTTTAATTTCAGGTTTGCGTGGCTTCACGAGACAAATCATATCTAGGCGTGGGAACGTTGAAATTGTGAGTGTCCTTTTCCGTTGGAAAGAGAACTCTAATATTTACAACACTTTTGGTAGGCAAGCAAACTCAAGTGTGTAATTTAATCCATCTTTGCCGATCTAGATACTCACCATATTTAGGTGAGCATTCCTTCTTTTTCCTCTCGTTTCCTTTTTTTTCTTTTTGTAGGTGAATGACAAGGTCTCGTTCAAGAAAATGTCTTTTATGCAAAGCTTACTATTTTATGGTGAAAAGAGATAGATACTTGTCATATCCCTAGGAAAAGGTAATTTCATGGTAATCTTACAGCGTACATGGATGACTACTCATTCCTGCCATAAGAAAAGGTAACTTTATGATAATCTTACAGTGCATAGGGATGACTACTCGTTCCCGGCATAAGAAAAGATAATTTTATGGTAATCTTATGGCGCATAGAGATGACTACTCGTCCCCACCATAAGAAAAGGTAACTTGCAGGTAATCTTACGACGCATAGGGATGACTACTCGTCTCCACCATAGAAAAATGTAACTTTATGGATATCTTATGGCGTATAGGGATGACTAATCGTCCCCGCCATAAGAAAAGGTAACTTGCTGGTACTCTTACGGTGCATAGGGATAACTACTCGTCTCCGCCATAAGAAAAGGTAACTTTATGGTAATCTTACAGTGCATAGGATGACTACTCGTCCCCGCCATAAGAAAAGGTAACATTATGGTAATCTTACGGCGCATAGGGATGACTACTCGTCCCCGCCATAAAAAAAGGTAACTTTATGATAATCTTCCGGTGCATATAGATGAATACTCGTCCCCGCCACAAGAAAATGTAACTTTATGGTAATCTTACGATGCATAGGGATGACTATTCGTCTCTGCCATAAGCAAAGATAACTTCATGGTAATCTTATGGTGCACAGGGATGACTAATCATCCTCGCCATAAGGAAAAGGTAGCTTTATGGTAATCTTATGGCGTATAGGGATGACTATTCATCCTCGCCATAAGAAAGTATAACTTTGCGGTAATCTTACGGTGCATAGGGACAGTTATTCGTCCCCTCTACAAGAAAAGGGTAACTTTATGGTAATCTTACGACGCATAGGACAACTACTCGTCCCTTTCATAAGAAAGGATAACTTTATGGTAATCTTATGGTGCATAGGATGGCTACTCATCCCCTCCATAAGAACAGAAAATTTTATGGTAATCTTAGGGTGCATAGGGTGACTACTTATCCCCGCCCTAAGAAAGGTAAACTCAAGAAGGTTTGAAGGATTTAAAAACTTTAACTTATATATCAAAGCACCTGATGACTCCAACTTTCAGACTTTAAAGGCTTTAACATGGCAGATTTGAAAACTTTAACTTGAAGACTTCAACTTATAGACATAGAACATATGAAGACTTTAACTTGCAAACTTGTCGGCTTTAGTACAGTAAATTTACAAACTCTAACATGAAGACTTAGTGAATTTAAAGACTTCAACTTAGGTCATAGATCATTTGAAGACTTCAGCTATCAGACTTTAAATGCTTTGATATGGTAAATTTAAAGACTTCAACTTAAAAACTTAGTGAATTTGATGACTTCAACTTATAGACATAGAGCATATGAAGACTTCAACTTGCAGGATCCAGTATGGTGAAAGCTCCAACAGGAATACTTACTGAATTTGATGAATTCAACTTATAGACATTGGTTATCTGAATACTTCAACTATCAGACTTCGTGAACTTGTAGGCTTCAATATAGTAACTTTGAAAGCTCCAACATTAAGACTTGGTGAATTTAAAGACTTCAACTAGTAGACATAGGTCATCTAAAGACTTCAATTATCAGACTTCGTGAACTTGCACGCTTCAATATGGTAACTTGAAAGCTCCAATATGAAGACTTAGTGTATTTGAAGAATTTAATTTATGTCAAAGGAGCTTATACTTCATAGGGTTTCCCCCCATTGAGTCACCAACACTTAGTGCAAGTTTGAAGATTTATGAAGTTAAAAGTCTCTTGAGGACTGAATTTTTTATATGAGGGGGAACATGTATTTTTTTGAAACTTGTGCAACTGAACTCAGAATAAAATTCCAAGCGCCTACGTACCTCAATAAAGAGGGTTAAGTCACAACGTAGTTCTGGGGTGAGTGTTTTATTATTTTTTTTGTGTCCTGAATTTTGGATAGGCCACCTCTTTCGAGGTTTTCAACCTAGCGGACACTTTTTTTTAGCCGTACACAGTTTATGCTCTTGGGGGCCAGGAGTGGACATGCAGTTTATACTCGTGCCTTAAGGAGTGTCATCTCCCTTCAAGGATGGTACTTCTTAAAGAACTTGGTGTTGATGGGGCTAATCCTCATGCCATCTACATTGAAAAGCTTGTAAGCACCATTTGAATATACTTTTTGTATGACATATGGTCCATTCTACTTCAGGGTGAATTTGCCTCCAGACTTATGAGAAGTGATAGTGGGCCTTCTTAATGGAAGGACTTGATATCAAACTTGGAAGTACCTTAAGCGAACCTTTTTGTTGAAAGAACGAGATAGCCGAGCTTGATAACATTCAAGATTTTGTTGAGCCTCCAGCCTCTTCTCATCAATAGCTTCTAATTCCGCAAGATGCAACCTAGAATTTTCTTCATTAGTGAGACCTTCTTGAATAGCCAGTCTCAAAGAGGGTATTTGACGCTCAAGTTGCAAGACTGCTTTAACTCTAAAAGCAAGTGAGTATGGGGTTGCTTGCATAGGTGTACGATAAGTTGTCCTATACGCCCATAAAGCTTCTTTCATTCGCTCATGACAGTCTCATTTGGGTTTGGAGATGACTTTCTTCAAAAAGTTGTATAAAGTCTTATTGAATGCTTTGTCTATACCATTGGCGGCAGCATGGTACATAAAAGACTTGCGCTGCTTAAAATCAAACAGATTATAAATTTTGTTCATCAGCTTGTTATCAAATGGCTTTATATTGTCAGTTATTATGTACTGAGGAATTCCAAACTGATAGATGATATTCACTCGAATGAAGTTTATAATATTTTCTTTCTTTACTTTCTTGAGAGCAACAACTTTGACCTTTTTCGAGTAGTAATCTGTTGCGGCCAAGATGTATAAATGTCCACCAAAAGATTTTGGTAGTGGACCAACAACATCCATTCCCTAAGCATTGAACGACCAAGATGCTACAGTTGGATGTAGTACCTATAGAGGTTGATGTATGAAATTTGCATGGAATTGGAAAGCTTTGCATCTTCTAGCATAGTCCAAGAAATCTTTCAACATTGTTGGCCAATAATATCCCATCCTTTTAATGTGAAAATGAAGCTTCGGTCCAGACTGATGCGATTCACAAACTCTCAAGTGTGCTTCTTGCAAAGCTTGAATTTATTCTTTCTCTCCCAAACACCATAAGAGTACTCCTTCAAATGATCTTCTGTACAGTGTGTGTTTGTAGTATAGGAAGTGAGGTGCATGACGATGAATTGATTCCTTCTCCTTGGATCTTCTGGAAGTATCCCATAACACAAGTAGTCAATGATAGGTTGTCGCCAATCTTCCTTTATAGCTTTGGACACAACAATGAGGTATTTAACCTTATTTCTACATCCTCATCCTTATTCGATGACGGTACTACCCACTCTTGGCGGATAGTAACTCATGTATGATTCAGAAGAGTTAGAGTTGAGGCCAAAGCAGTTAGGGCATTAACTTGATTATTTTATTTCCTTGGCACACACTGGAGGGTTACTTCTGTAAGACATCCCATCAACTTCTGTGTATAATCATGATATGGTCTTAACTTAGTCTTCCTGAATTCATAGCTTCCCAAAAGCCGTTTGATCACCAATTGAGAGTCACCAAATACTTGTAATTGTAGTTGCTTCATGTTGACAACCATCTCAAGTCCAAGTATTAGCACTTGATATTCAACAACATTATTGGAGCAATGATTCATCAGGGTAAAAGAGTAGGGGATGACCTCTTCTTATGGTGTGACAAACACTATGTGCATCACCATTAAAGTACATCTTACATGGGGATGTAACTTCAACAACCATTGCATCTTCATCAGGAAGTTCATCGCTCAGTTCCCAGTCATTAGATATTGGGTGATCTTCCAAGAAGTCAGCCAATGCTTTTCCTTTTATAGCTTTTTATGGAACATACACAATCTCAATCTATTGAAATTAAAGGCACCATCTTGCAAGTCGATCACTAAGGATTGGTTTCGATATTACAAACTTGATCGGATTTGCCCTAGACACAAGACGGACAATATGAGCTTTAAAGTAGTGTTTCATCTTTTGAATTGAGAAAGCCAATGCAAAGTATAACTTTTTGATCGAAGAATACTTTAGATCATTTGGTGTCATCATTCTGCTCAAATAGTAAAGAGAGTTTTCTTTGCCTTCACTATTTTCTTGAGCCAACAGTGCTCCAACTAACCTTTCTTGTGCCACAATATAGAGTATCAATGGCTTTCCAGGTGTGGGTGCTGCAAGAACTGGTTGCTTTATTAAGTATGATTTGATACTCTTGAAGGCCTTGCTACAAGCTTGGTCCCATTTGAAAGGGGTATCCTTCTTTATGAGACGGCTAAATGGTTGATATTTTTTGGCTAGATTCGAGATGAACCTCCTTAAATATGCTATCCTTCCTTGTAAGTTGTAGGCTTTTTAATTCATGAATATTTTGAGGCTTGGGCATCTTTGAAATTGCATCAACCTTGGCTTGATCAATTTTAATTCCTCAGTGTCGTACAATGAAGCCAAGAAAATTTTCGGAAGTAACTCCAAAGGTACACTTCAATGGATTCATCCTAAGTTGATATATTTGAAGTAACTCAAACACCATTCTTAGGTCTTTTAAGTGGTCGTATCATCTTCTTGATTTCACCACTAGATTATTAACGTAGCATTCAATATTTTTATAGAGTAGGCCATCAAAGATGTTTTACATAGCCCTCTGGGCTATGGAATACAGTGAGTTCGTCATCTTTTGGTGCCATGCGGATTTGATTGTAGCCGGATAAACCATCCATGAAGGACATTACCTCAAAACCAGTGGTGGCATCAATCATCAAATCTGGTATGGGGATTGGAAAGTCATCCTTAGGGCAGGCATTATTGAGATCTCAAAAGTCAACACAAACTAGAATTTGTCCATTCTTCTTTCGTACTAGAAAAATATTTGAAATCCATGTAGGGTATTTGACTTTTTGAATAAAGCCATCTTTAATGAGTTTTTTTAGCTTTATTTTCAATTAATCGAACCACCTCTGGCCTAAAGCGCCTTTGGGCTTGCTTAATAGGACGAGCCCCGTTCTTGACTACCAACTGATGGACTGCTACTTTTGGATCTAAAACAGGAATTTCCTTATAACTCCAAGTGAAGATATCCATATATTCTTTGAGTATATCAATATAAGTAATTTCTCCTCCATTTCTAGAAATACAATCATGTAATTTGGTCTTGGGTCTTCATTGGTTCTAAGATTAACTTCCTTTAAGAGATCTATTGTGGCCTTCACTCTTTCTTCAAGTTGAGATAGAGCATCTCCTGCATCTTCCTCCTCTTGAGGATCATCATCGTTGATGGATAAATGGTGATCCCAAAAAGTATCTTTTATTTCTTTATCAACCTTTATTTGAGATGATGCCTCATTCTTATTTTGGGTTGTAACATGGTATGAGGAGCCAATGCTTTCTTTATGTTTCCCACACTTCTTAGTATATATCACATTATGAGCCTTAGATTTTAATACCTCGTTGCATGAAACCACTAGTTTTGTTTGCCGCCTTATTTTAGAAGGAATCAGACTTTGGAAATCCTTATGAATTTTTAGTGAAGAGTGTATCATCATGCTTTGAAGACTTTTCTAATGCTTGTTGTATTTCTTCTTATTTAGAGGACCCAACCCATCGAACACAGAAGTTCTTGTGGTTGATTCTCCAAGTTAGTCAAAGACAGAAAGCCTTTTGTTGGATGTAGTAGACTCCTCTTCTAAAATGATATGGTTACTAACCGCCTTTCTTATAGAGATGTGAATTAGTGGTGGTTTCGTGTAACCTAGGCCTTCACTTGCCTTCCTTGTTGTATCTCTTGATGGAAGTTTACCTAACTTTGATAGCTCATTAGGATTATATCCAGCCTTTATAAATAACTTGTATGCATTTGGATCAAAGCCCTCTTTTGTAAGCTTCATAGAGAGTGTCATATCTTGCGGTGGATTTTGAGCCACAGACTCTCCAAGTAGACTTGAGGATGAATTTATTGCGTCAATCTTCCTGATAGGTAATGTTAACCCTTTTATCACATTATCTTAGGCATCAGATAAGCTATCTTTCTCTTTCTTTACCTTTGGTAGTATCGAAGAACAAGAGTTGCCTTCTTTTTATTGGTGCGACACTTTCTTTATTTGAAGTGGAGAGAGGCTTCTTGGTGGCAACCTTTTCAATAGTCACCACAACCTTCTTGGCTGCAAGATCATCACACTAGGTCTTGATGACATTGTTAACTCTTTTCATATTAACAACATAATTCTTTAAGAAGAAATTTGCATCAACCAAGTGTGACTCAACTTTAGTGAATGGCTTATCATCAACAACTATCTTTCTTTTCACTCCACCTTCGAGGTACTTTATGTATTGATAGTAAGAGGATAAGATAATTTTGTTCTCATGTACCCAAGGCCTACTAAGCAATATATTCTATGAATTCTTGGCATCGATCACATGCATCAACGCATTTGATCGAAAATAATTCATATGAATCCCTAACTTTTCAGATCCCATGGCTCTTTGGCCTCCTTGGTTGAATCCTTGGATCATTATACAACTTTTGTCTAGTTTATTAGTAATGATGCCAAGCTCCTTCATTATGCGGATAGACAGGATGTTGATTTCGGATCCCTTATCTATTAAGATTCTATTAATTTTCTTTCCTAGAATTTGACCCACCATGTATAAGGGATGGTTGTGTAGGGCTTCACCAAGAAGAAGATCACTATTTGTGAATGTGATTTTTGTATCACATATATTTGCCTCTTGGCCAAGAAGTTCAACAAGCTATTCAGAGGATGAAGGAACTTCTATGGATATATTTTTACCCTTTGCCCCCTCTTTGGTAGTAATAAAAAAAAATTTCTCAAGGTTGACTTGAGCAGTCTTTACACGAAACTAACTTGGTAATAATTCCTCCAAAGTCATTGGACGTTGTGGTTTCTGGTGGTGAATCTCTATTACTCTCGTCTTTTTTGGAAGGTTAACCAACCTTTGTTTCATTGATATCCTTACCATCCTCCTCCTAGTTTGTTGCTTGACTGACTCCTTTCGTGGACTCGTCTTCTTGTGTCAGCGCCTGGTCACTAGAGTCCAACCTTCATCATCGCCTTCACCAACTGAAGACTTGTTATACTTTAAAAGCGATCCAAAAGTGATAGAGATTTGATAAGAACTGGTCATCTCATCATCGAGGAAGATTTTTTTCTCATTTCCTAATTGTATGACTTTGTATTTAAAGACAAAACACTTTTCCAGAGGGTGACCCTCAAGTCTATGATGCTTGTAATAATTTGGGTCATTGGTCCTTCCAGCTTCATCGGGCCACTTTATTTCTAGTAGATCAATGAGCTTATGCTCAAGAAGCTCATTGAAAATCTCAGCCACATCTGAATCAAGGAAGGGGTATTCCTTTTCTTGTATCTCCTTTAAAGTTAAATTTTGATTTGGACGTGCTTGAGAAGTTGTCTTCACGCTTTGATTTTTGCTCAAATTCTTGGTGACCTTCACAAGAGACAGGTCGACATTCATGGATTCTTTGTTATCATTTTTGGGGTCAAACTTACCCCATCTTTTGGGTTCCTGCTTATCCTTTCCCCTTCGAGGGTCATGGATAGACGCTCCTTCCTTTCCATCCAAAGACATGCTCAACTCTATGTCATAAGCTCGAGTATCTAAATCTTTAAAGGATTTTGGTTTAATTCCTTGCAAGATGTAGAGAAGCTCCTAGTGCATTCCTTGGACACATATCTCTATTGCAGAAGCGTCGCTGAGCCTATCTTTGTAGTTTAGGCTTGCATTTCTCCATCAATTGATGAAATCGATAATTGGCTCATTCTTTCTTTATCGAGTATTTGTGAGCTCTACCATGCTCACCATACACCTTGTGTTGGAAAAATGATTTAGGAACTCATGCTTTAATTGCTCCTAACTATTGATGGAGTTAGGCTCAAGATATGTATACCAATCCAAGGAGATTTCCTTTAGGGAATAGTTAAATTGTTTGAAAATATAGTCATCGTAAGTTTTATCATTGTTACATGTCTAAAAAAAGTGTACAATATGCTATTTTGGGTTCCTTTTGCCCTCAAATTGTTGAAAATTGGAAGGTTGATAGCCGACAGGCATTTTGAGGCTATCTATTCTCATAGTGTAGGGCTTGGCAAACACAAGAGAGGACTTGGTGACAACATCATACTTGTCTTTGAGGGTCCCTTCAATGAATTCCTTCAATTGCTCAATCGAGATTATTCCCTTAGAAGAAACTTGTACCTCTTTAGTTAATGGTGTTTGTTTCACAGGATGTTCTATCTTGTGAACCTCTTAAGCTTTTACTCGTGCATGGATAGACTCTCTGTCTATCAAGCTTTCCAGCCCATCCACTATCTTATCAATTTGAGCGTCTCGATTCTGAACATATTTGGTCAGGCCCTTAATTGCCTTTGTTAGATTTGCAAGCTGCTACTCCATAGATGAGGTATCCGTTACTATTTCTTGCATGATCACTGGAGATATTGGAAAGTAACATGGATTGTTGCATAAGTTGATTTTTAAAGTGCTCAGCTTATGCGGTGTAAGTGGATATGAAGCATTGGTTGAATGACCATTGCTCTTTATGCCAGAGTATTTGGAACTGGAATGCTCAAGTAGGGATCGAGTCTTCTTAAGAGATTCTTCCACACTGCTTCCTCCTTCCGAAGCACTTGCATTGGACTTTGTTTCTTTTAGGGTTTAAGATCCAAAAACTGGAGTTGGCACGGACGACACTGGATATGATTATTATCCTGAAAAGCCTGCCTTGCTAATTATGACAGCTCCCAAGCTTCCGAAATTAATACCAAGGATACTTTCTACTTCAGCAGAGAACTTTGAATCAACAGCCTTAGAAGCAGTTGATTGAAAGTTGACCTTCTTGGAAGTCATTTCAGTGTTGTTAAACTTTGAAGTTAGAAAAGTGGAGATGAGAGGTAGATATCGTCCCATTGGGCATTCCATAATTTGGTGGACGATAAAATTCTCACGACCAAAAATAAAAATCGAGATAAGAAAAATAATGAAAAAATGAATTTATTAATTTCAACGTGAGTGTTATAATCTTTGAATCCTCTGATTCGGCTTTTCAACTGTAATTTCAAGGGCTTCAAGCTTGATCTTGAATTTGAACTTGAACATGATGAATTTGATCTTGACTTGTGCTTGAATCCAAGGGCTTTGTAGCTTATTCTTGAATCTTGCGCTCTTGATCTTGAACTTGATTTCGGAATTGATGAACTTGATCTCAACTTGTACTTGAATTCATGGGCCTTTGAACTTGATCTTGAAGCTTGAGCTTGTTCTTGTTCTTGTTCTTGAGTCTTGAAGTTTTGATCTTAAAATCTTGAATTTTTAGAGAAATCTGCTGTGTTTGATCCATGAGCTCTCTTCCTTCTTGCTAGAACTGTTGTTCTCTTTTCTGTATTATGGGACCCCTATTTATAGTTGTAGGAAGTAAAGAGTCATGATAAATATGAACTTTCTTTAACCAATCAGATTTAAGTGACATGGTCTTGATAAATACGAATTTCCTTTGACTAAGTGATATGACACCTTTTTATGGGTTTTAATTTCACTAGGACTGGTGCATCATTTTGGCATGTGGCATGGTCCCATTGACTCTTTCACTTGACTGGGCATGCCACGTCATTCGACATGTAGTGCCAAATTGGGCCTCTAGAATATGATGACATCTTGGGTTTGCTAAAGTGGGCTTAGTCATTTGTAGCCCAAATTAATATGATGACATCTTCGACTTGCTAAAGTGCACTTAGTCATTTGTAACCCAAATTAACGGTCTAACCCAATTGAAGTTGAACTTTAATTAAATCTATATATATTTGGACTTAAAATTAATTCAATTATATTAATCCATAATATTAGTTTGAGATTAATATATTTTGAATTTAATATAATCAGAATTTTGTACTGATTTAAATTTAACAAAATTTCGTTATATACAGTAATATCTTCAAAATCTTTCATTCTTTCAGGCCTTTACAAAAAAAATTAGTACCAGACATTTGTTGTCGCGATCCAAAAATTTAGGTCATAATAATACCTACTAAACCCAATAACGATAAGCGAAATTCATAGTTCGGAATGACAAGTATCTGGCTAATAAGAGAGAAAGAGACTAATATATGAAATAAGACTCAAACATACACAAATAAAGGGAGAGAAAGAATCAAAATATACAAAATACCCCCAATGCCTGATATCAGTCGGTGCGAAAGCTTCTAAACATAATATGAGTACTAGGTAAATATAATATACAAAGAGCAACCTCCAAATACATTATGAATACCAATCCAACAAGATAGAGGGAGAAGGAACAACTTCGAATGCTAGAAGCTCACTCAAAGTTTCTAACTCAAGGTAGCTCCATAAGAGGCACACATCACCATCGATAATTTGTACTAGGATTTGCAAGGAGTAGAAGTATAGTATAAGTACCAAACATGCGGTACTCAATAGGTATAGGCTGACTGTGCTCTAAAGATAAATGTAAGTTCAAATAGCACATAAGGAAGTGATACACAAAATAAGTAGCAATGAAGGAGGCACTTACCTACATAAGTTGACCTAATAGTCTATCATAGCAAGAATCATAATAAATAAGACTATCACAAGCAAATTATACTTAGAGTATCTACCCACAGTAAGAGAAACAATAAGATAATCTAAATCTAGAGCTATAAATGCTATAAAGAGAGTCCATGAGAGAATGTTCACAACAAAATAATAACAATCTATGCAGAAATGATCAACAACAACCTAACTAGACCCCAAAAATCCCAGAAGGTACAAATAATAAACATAATTACAAATATCAAATTATAACCTAACCAGGTTTCCATAAGCGCGGGAGGTATAAACAACAAACATATTGGGTATAAGAAATGCATAAGAATAAATGAGTGCAATAAAAATAAAACAATGAAATTTGAGATTTGGTCATGTTTAACTATAGCGTATACACCTCCTTCAGCCCTGTGGTTCTCAAGGCAGAACCCATGAGGAACACTCCTCCTCTGGCACTATGGCTCATAGACCGAGGGAACCATAGAGGACTCGAGATATTCATATACACTATTTAGTCACAAATTGAGAATTCCAAGAATATAATCAGTAATAATCATAAATATGATAGGTGCCCAGAATCGAACCGTGACTAAAATAATGCCTTTTCTTCCCTTTTAAAACCAGTATATAAGAAAAATATTGTAATGATCTTTCAGGTCATTTTCATATTTTTGCTATTAAATATTTTTCATAGCTTCCTCAAGTCATTTATGACTTACTGAAATTGACAATTTGATTATCGAGCAGCTCATTTGGTTTTAAGAGCCAATTTCTTGTTTAGAAGTCTTGGCTAGTTTCAAATGGCCATTGGGTGAAAACTTCAGTAAGACAATCTCAAATACAAATTTTGACTTTGCCAACAACTCCAAATATTAATTTTAGGCTAGGTAGACCTTTGGTTTGAGTTTCGATGTACCCGAGCTTATTTTCATCTATTGGTCAGAAGTTGAAAAATTAAAAATATGGGTGTGAAATCAATATTTAGTCGAAACTATCTCAGATGAAAGATCCAACTTTGACATTGCATCTGAAATGTCAAATTTAGTGTGTTTACATAGTTTATTTGCGTATATCGAATTCTAATGAATCTCGAGGCATTAGCAGAAACTTGAAATTTTTCTAAGTTTCAACTATCAGCTGTGTTGATAGCAATTAGTGCGATCTCACCAAGGAGTATGGAGATTTCCATACCTTTTCCTACAGCCAGGTAGTGCTATTGCACACCTGGTTGTGCGATTTCCATAACTGAACACCTGACATGGGTAGAAAAAGATCCCTTAGGCCGCATTTTTGTCATTTCTCATTCATTCTTGAGAGACAAAAACCCTAAAATAGTTTTCTAACCTTAAATTGAGTTTTGGGGGTGACTTGGGAGTAGCCAATATCTTTGGATTTAAGGTAATATTTCCTCTCTTTCTTGATGAATTTCTTAGTTCTTGACCCTAAACCCTAAATAGCTCGAGGGCTTGATTTTAGCACCAAATTAGCTTGGTTTTCACCCATTTTTAGGGTTATGATTCCTTGATCATGTATGAATGTTAGGTTGACCTCGAAAATATGATTTTCATAAGTGGGACCCATTGGAGATTTTTGGTGTCATTTTTGAACTTAAAACACAATGCTGTAATATGGGTATCATTATTTTTGTATTGATGAGTAGATTATAATTTTGATAGTGTGAGGTCATTTTTGGATTGTGAAATAAATTCAAGCATTTGGTGTATGTTTAAGGATTTACGATTTGGCTTTAAGGTAGGCTTTTGTCTACTCTTTTTCATAAGATGATGCGTGTTATATATTGAATGTGAATGTGACTGCTAAGATTGATTACTGGTAGGAGGACTAAGTCTTTATTATTGAAGTTTGGGGATTAGATAAGGGTTTTGACCTATAAGGTGAAGTTCTTATTACACTTTTAGAATCCTAGTGCCTTCTTCCTAGATTGAACTAATTCGTAGAATAGATATGATATGATGCTAGTTGTGGGATATGGTTTTAGTGTTTGAGATGTGATTATTGTGGTTAATTTAGTTGGGCTATTCTAGTGTCTTAAAACCATAATTTAGGTAGAGTTGACTTAAATGCCCATGTTTCTAGGCGGAAATTCCTATCTTAGGATTGGTTATGGATTACCTAACATCTAGAGATTTAACTAGATACCTTAGGCTAGTTGGTGTATAAATTCCCTAAACATAGAGTTTGAGGTTTAGAAGTGGGTTCTTCTGGCTCACCTTAGGCTAAGACTTGTGTTAGCCCTTGTAGACTTAGTTGCGGATGTTAGACATAGTTGGGACTATTGAGCCTTTAGAATAAGGTTACTTTGAGACTTGATAAATTATGATAGCTTTCCGGGAATTTTGACATTTGGTTTGTAGCTATGCTATGGCTTTTCAGACTTGATTTATGACATGCTTAATTTATGTCATGGTATACCAACATGCTTGATAATATAGGTATAAACATAGATATGCTATATGGCCTATAGACATGAGATATTTGTTGATATATGGCCTATAGACATGACATATTTATTGATATACTATGCCTCATAGATGTGAGATATTTGTTGATATATTATGCCTCATAGATGTGAGATGCCTCCTAAATGTGAGATGCCTTATTGATATTATGCCTCCTAAATGTGAGATGCTTATTGATATTATACCTCTTAGATATGAGATGCCTCTTATGTGTGAGATGATTATATATATGCTCTTTGACTTATAAATATGTTATGTCTCGTGAATACGCCATAGCTTATAGATATGAGATGATCTATAGATATATTTATTGATATGGGTTTCGGATATATATGTGGGTCGAAGGACGTGATTATGATTTGTAATTATTTCGAACATATTATTGGGCCCAAGGTCGTGTTATGATATGAGTTGATCATTCGGGAACTGTTTATCCTTGTAAAGGATGTGATTGTAGTTTATTGATGTATTAATGCTTATGGTTCCATTGTTTTAATACTGGTGATGACATGCATTGATTGGGTACATTTATGGTTGTTGCATCTATGATCAGTACGATTCCAATTAGATTATAATCTTATTAGTATTGTTACTACATAGGGATTTAAGCCCACTTTCTACCTTAAAAATGAATTTTTTCATAATAATAAATGTATGTCTTAATGAAGAACTTATATGTAAAAGGGATTAATAATGATGTGTAAAAATATTTGACTGACGCAAATTTCAGTCTATGATTCAATACTATTAATTATTCCGACCGTGGGAGATTCCGACCCTTTCTATACTTTTATAATGCTTTAGTCCTAAAGTTTACTCTGAAAAATGGATTTACAAATTACACTTTCTTTAGCCACGGCTTGAGTCCGTGCACTTATTATATCTAAATACACATCTCTCTGGTATGGAACGGAGGGAGAAATTGTATTGATGATATAATTTCTGGGTAAAATCCAATGTTAGACTTCAGTATTGATGTTATATATATGTGTGTTTATAATTATAATTGTAACGCCCCAAAATCGGGTTCCGAGATGTCATGGTGCTTAGGATCACAAGTGACCCCAAGCTAACCCTTCTACTGGCATAACTCATAAGCAACTGAACAAAAAGTATAAATCTATACAAATCTGCGGAAAATAACTCTTTTCTGAATATGATAGATACAAAAATAAATTTATAAGATTACAATTCTGCCTTTACAACCAAAACTAAAATAGAATACATTAACTTCTACTGACTGTCTATGAAGCCTCTACTAGTACTGACTATAGGTAGCTGGGTCATGACTCCCGACTATCCCAACTCAATACGGCTGGATAAAGAAAATACAACACTTCTCGAACTGTATAACTAACTCAAGCCCTTGAATCAAAAGGACTCATCACCTGCTGACTGGATGCCATGAATTGACTGGATCTGAAGATGTACAATATACCTTGTACCTACATTCTGAGCAAATATAGCCCATATACGAATATGTGGGTCAGTACTATGGAAACGTACCGAGCATATGGGGGTGGAATGCATATATAAAATAATATCTTAATATCATCACAGTTTATAAAATTATGCATGCTGATATAAGTGACTCACTTAGCTCAAATTAAAATCATCATAATCATAAGAGAGTAAAATATATCGGGTGAAACATGTGAGTCATCATAATAAATCTCAATTCACTTCCATCTCGATTCCAAATCATCAAAGCAATCAAATCTCATAACAATTCTCTTTGGAATATATATTCATTAAATCTTTTGAAAACAATGACTTTCTTAAACTCAGTCATTCAAACAGATATGTTTTCATCTCAGATAGAAGAATAAGACTTTTCATATTAGATAGGAGAATACACACACACACACATTGGGAGTTTCTCATAACCTACATAAACCATGTGAGCTACATAGAGTCCAACGCTTTACCCACGTTGGGGAGAGCAGTCCTATCCTTGCCATTGGAATAGGACCTTAATCATCAATTAAAAAACTAGTGATCACTATATCAGCCTTAGGCTCACATCCTATGGGGGCACGCAGTTCTAGGAAAGTACCAAACTGCTATACCTTCCACTCGGTGCTAAATACTACTCCCAGACTTAGCTCAGATCTTTTAAAAGAAAATCCACAACAAATAGTTTAATAATTCACAATGGGAGCCAATATGCTACCCCTTTCATAACCATTCAAGAATAGTGGGTTTCTTTTCTCACTTGGTTTCAAAAGCAATTCTTTCGCGACCACCAAGGTCAAATCATTCTTCATCATTTCAAATCATCCAAATCTCAAGGTGTTTATAACACATACTTCACAAAATAATAATCTCAAATAGAGTTCAAAACCCATATATCAATATCATAATAAAACGATTCAAAGTTTCATACTTTATGTCATAAGCATAAAATAATCACTTAAAACTCTAAGAATTTAGCTTTATATGCAACCATATCAACATTCTTATGAAAACATCATAAGTCATAAATTCATATATTCAAATTCATAGTAAAACATATCAAATCATATCTCTTTGTAAAGAAAAATTAACTTTGGGCATAAGAACAAAAGAGTGTTCTTATTGAAAAACCCCACATACCTTGAAATTGAAGCTTTGGATGAACTCTTAACCTTGGGACTCTATTCATGAAAATAATAGGTGTTTCTTGTAGCCCTCGAAATGGGGATTCCGAACCTCGAAGAATTATTGAAAATTCATGGTTGAGTCTTGAGATATTTGAATTTTTAGGTTGAAACCCTAATGAATGTTTTTGGTGATTTTGAGAGAGAGTAAAATTATTTTGATATTGTGGGAGTTTAATCCCGTGTTATAGACATATATAGGGATATTTTTGGCACTTGGAAGTGAGGTATGCGGCGCACAACCTATGACATACCTTAAGGTATGCGTCGTACACCTTATGGAAGACATTTAAGTATGCCTCGCACTCCTAATCACACACATTTGATTGGGCGGCGCATTGCCCATCGTACACCCTTACTGCCTCTCACAAAAATGGGCATAACTCTTCGCTCAGGTATCATATTTTTGTGAAATTAGTATCATTGGAAAGATAATTCAATTAGATACAATTTGATAGGTCTTGGGATGAAAAATTCCATGTATATTAAGATATATACCCATTTGAAGTTGACCCTTGTAGAATCAAATGTCAAACTTTGGATAAATCAATTGGTCTTAGCTCAACCTTGTTCTAGGTCATTTTTGTAAACATTTTCCACCTATAAACTACGACATAGACTAGTATAATGATCATTAAACTTGTATTCACATGAGAATCACTTGGATTAGAGCTTAGATGCACAGGAACGACGGTTAGAATTCTAGCATGAAAATATGGGGTATTACAATAATGATACTGCTTATATATCTGGCAAGGACGAAGGAAATTATCATGATATATTGATACCTGAAAAGGGCAGAGGATAGTATGATAATGATATTAATGCCCAAAAAGGTCAGAGGATGATTATGATGATATACTCGGTAAGGCCGAAGGATGATTACATTGATGTGCCTATGTGTACATCTACCAATTTGAGTTTTGCTAAACCTATGTATGGTGATTATATATATAAATATATACTTGAAAAGATAGAGAATAATTATGATGATGATGGTTATGAGGAAGATGATTATCATGATGATGGGTATGCCGATGATGGTTATGATAATGATGGTTATGATGAAGATGATTATGGTTTTTTGGATTCTATTGCATTCATCCTTGCATGCGCATGTCCTATCATCAGTATGCTCCTATATCTTTCAGCCCATATAGGGGGTTGTATAGTTATAGGTGATGACTATTCCTTGTGGTTTGTTGTATCTTAATTGAACCTTTTGAGCCTGGGGCGGTGGGGGTAAGTGATAATCTCACTAGGTATTTGGTTGTACAAACTAGCTAATTACTCGCATTGTTATTATCCTTGTTATTATAATTGTTATTATTATTATTATTATTATTGTTATGATTATTGTTATGGCTAGTTCATGACAGATTGGTCATTGATTTGGTATCGATATTTGAGGTATGATTCTGGCCTCTTCTATCTTATGATTATATATTTATGCATGATTATTTGATAATTTGATATATGGACTAGAACCCTGAGTATTCTAGCACTAACTGCTGCTATAGTTAAGATGTCTTAAATAGCTAATCTAATAATTTAGGTTGTACTTCGAGTAGGCCTTGAGATATATATATATAAATATATATGCATACTTAGCTATATCTCTTCCATTCATTGATTCATATTGTATATTCCTTCCTTGGCCTTGTATACTTATATATATATCTTTCTTCTTCTTTTACTTTGTATATTGGCAGGGATATACGGTATAGTGTTGAGATTCCTAAGTATGGCTTGAATAAGATTGCGCATTATTATTACTTCTTTAGACTTATTATGTTAGTCTCTTGGACATGATTAGGATAGTTTATCCTGGTTATCTCATTGGATGTCTTATGTGGTTGCTCGACATTTAAGTGTAGTTTTCCATTCTGTTTATATTTTATGTGTATTTGCTTTATCTTTGAAGCACAGTTGACAGTTTCCTACTGAGTACCACGTGTTTGGTACTTATACTACACTTCTGCAGCCTGCAGAATATAGTACGAGTTATCGCTGTTGATGTCTGTGTCATGCAGAGTAGCCATATTTTGGAGACTTAGATTGAGCTCCCGACATTCAGAGTATTACTTACCTCCCTCTTATGTACTAGACTAGTCTTTATGTTTTATTTAGAGATAATTTGTATCATTATATTCATTTGTACTTCACTCTGGATTCTTGTTATATATAAGCTCTTGTACTGATACCACCAGGTTTTGGGTCGATATTTTGTAATTGGTCATTTGTTATATCTTTTCTACATTCTTTCCTTTATTTATTTGGGTAGTCTATTACTAGTTATTTCAGACTACGAGTTTGGCTTGCCTACTGGTGGGTTATAGTAGGTGCCATCATGACCTAAGAAATTGGGTTATGACAAATATCTACAAATCATGTCCCATGGTTGAAATTAGTAAGTGAAAATCAGGGCAGACCACTTCTAGAATCTAGTTAAGAAAATTAGTAATAAGGTGTAAACACCGCAAGTGCTCAAAATTGAACCGAAGCACAAATAATATAATTTAATCATAAAAACAATCGTTCAATAGTAAGAGTGGTTTGACTTCTATTTTAAAAACAATTTATGAGAGGAAAATAAGAATAAATTCTATTTTTAAAAATATTAGTGAAAATCAATGTTTTCCCCTTGAATCATACCACAATGCCTGAACATGCTTGGAGAATATATCCATGACATCAAACAATATGAGCATAGTCATATGAATCCACCATGCAGCTATCACCAATTTTTAGAGATAGGCACACTAATCTAGAAATCCAACTAGCTCAAATCCAAGGCTTCAGGCCCACCAATATACCAATTTCTTAATATATATATTTATATATATAATTAACAAATATGGAGAAATGAGGGTAAATAAGGTACAACACGAGACTAGAACGATCGAACGAGGGAAAACTACCCAATCATAAGTTACTACCCCAAACCTATACTAAGGACCGTTAGTCTTATCTTTAAGTTATAACATGTAAACAAGATTCCTTATCCTAATCTAAGCTTAAGATGTAATAAGGTGAATAAGCAACCCGATGATCCATACCAAGTGGATTACACAATAATGAAGAAGTTAAAGGTCCACGCGGTATAAAAAAGTACTATTCTAGGGTAACTACTTTGTGGAATTGCTATGCTAACTATAATATCTCAAGAAACCCATTCTAAGGCATGCGACTACCTGAAACTAAGCTATGACTTCTAATTCTAATCCAAGGATATTATTACATATACTAAGCCATGTCAAAAATGGGGAAATAACTACCTAAACTAAGGATTTCGAAGCATAGTTCTAGTCTAAGGCTTATAAGGAAGGCCAAGAACAATGAAAAGGATAAAAGAACCTCAGACCTATCCTGTAAGATCATACCATACATTCAGTTTATACAATACACAATCTTTTAGAGCAAAGTCTAGAATAAAGTAGACCATAGATTACTTCAGAGATAAACAACAGCCTTGAACTACCCATAAGATGCTCGTCCTCTTTAATTGCCCTAAAAAAATCCACCATTCTATCAAAATCATAATTTGTACGTTAAAATTAGTAAAATAACACACATATCATAATAATACTCTCTAATCTAAAAATTAGGTAAAAATAGGTTTGTGAGACTCACTAATGGAATTCAAAAATTTAGTCCGCCATTAGGTCCCTGGTTGTGCTAGGATCACATGCTCATTTGAGCAAAATATGGACCAAAATCAATCTTCAAAACTAGCATCCAAAGTCAATAACCCAAGATCCAAAATTCAAGAATTAAACCTGAGATTTAGATGGAATAAGCATGAAAACTAGCTTGAAAAGACCAATGAGCACTCAATTAACATACCAAAGTTTACTTGGGTAAATTAAAAATAATTCGCAAGCTTAAATTTCCAAAAATAGAGGAGGAACATGTTAATAATCATTGAAAATTTAGGGAAGAAAGGCTATTAATAATAATAACAGAGACCTCTTAAGCAACCAATGGTACCACTAAAGCGGCTCCATATTGATAAGTTGGCATTTTGCCAACTTTTTAGTTGTTTAATCTTGAATTATTGTATAATTTTATTTAATTTGATGCATATCTCATGTTAATTTACTTACTCTATAGGTAATCGATAAATTTAAGGATGATCTAACAATACGAGTCAAATAGAGTGCAAAAATAAAAAAAGCATCTTAGAATGATGCATGGAAGGAAAACAAGGATTTGTATGGTCATATGCTCTAGAATCTTTCCATATGCACCCATATATGAGGGGTATCTCAGTGAAAAAAAGCACTGAAGACAAATAATATTTCATGTGTGACCTCATGCACATGTAGATAGGCATGTGCACCAATATCTCAAGTGCACATATTTCTAAGTAGTAAGCTAGACAAAGGCCACTTTTTGCCATGCAGAGGTATAGGCATGTGCATATTTCCACATGTGTTGGCATGCTCCAAATGCAGTGGAATTTCATAATTAACTATTGCTCATTTTTCCTAACTATAAACGGGATTTCTTTAGATTTGAAACTCCATCTTTTATCATTTTTGAGCTGTAAAGCTTGTAACAGAAACACTAGAGTAGGATTTTAGTTAAGTATGCTTGATTTTTTACTTGGAATTTGAAATTTCTCTTGGAATATTTGGATTCTATCGCAGATTTTATGTAAGAATATAGGTATATTTCCTTCTCCTTTAGTTATAAGTAGCTAAATTCCCCAACTAGGCGTTATGCCTGATTGAGTTATGATTTATGTATGGGTAGTGAGTATTTTCCTAGATAACCAATTAATTGTTAAGGATTTAACCATAACTCCATGTTATCAACCTACGAATAGAGGTTGCAAACTCTAGTTTTACTTAGAACCCTTTTCCTTCTTGACAAAGTGGATCAGGGTAAGTAGTAGTGATTACCAATAACTTGGTTTTACCATTTAATAGTATATCTTAGACATACGACTAGTAATATTTGATTGGTTATGAGGAAACATGTGTTAGGTATTCGAAAAAACCCACATATGAAATTTTAATGTTCTATTAAAAGATAGATATTGACATTTATAACCTAGCCTATCCACAATGATTAGCTGAACTTAGGCATATAAGTACTTACCATGCATATAACCACACTCATGAGGGATTAATCCCAAGCATCTCATACTCTTGATTACACACGTTAGAATTTACTTTTGCAAATCAAAGTTCAAAATTAACTATTTGTACACGAATCTGATTGAATAGATCCCTCATTTAACTTTTTGCATTATTTTTAGCATTAAGAGGAAGCATCTAGTTACTTGTGACACTCAAAGGTGAAACTATCACCTTTATTCCCTGTGGAATATACCTTACTCTAAATTGGGTAAAAATCATATTGGTAGCGACTGCATACATCTTGAGGTGTATTTTAGCATTATCCAAACGGCATCGTTGTCGGAGAATGAAACAAAGTGTTTATTTATTGTATTGTTATAAGTTACTTTTGTTAGTCGTTATGTAAAATTTACTTTGTTTTTTTCTTTTTCAGATGATAATCTAGATGAACACGATACTATGAGTCAACATGGTAGCTACACCGCTACCTCTGATGGAAACTTGAAGACGAAGACCACTTAGGGGATACCAAAAGGGCAAGTGCAATGGGCATCCCACCTTCGACTTGTAATGATGTATTCTAAGTTACAAGTATGATGCTTCACTTACTCCAAATAAAATGATAGAGGTCAAGCTAATGAAAATGCAAACATTCACTTAAATTTTTTTATAGATGTTTGCACCCCATTTGGCATTGCTCATATTTCACAAGAGTCTATCTGTTTGGGTGGTTCCTATTTTATTTGATGGGTGAATTAGTATTGTGGTTGAATGAATTTCCTGAGGGATCTATTACATCTTGGTTGGAACTAAAGAAAACCATCCATGATCAATTTTCCCTCCATCCTGCATCCTACAATTAAGGGATGAGATTACAAAATTTCAGCAAGCTAGTGGTTAATCATTGCATGAAGCATGGCTAAGGTTCAAGGAGAAATTACTACATTTACAAAACTATGAGTTATAGGATAAAATGATACTTCTACTATTCTATTAAGATTTGAATCAATCGAACAATACGATTGCATACAACTTGGTCGGTGGGTCATTGATAAATCAAACTTCTCAGGGTTGTTAAATCAAATGACAAAACAAAGTAGAGCATGACACACATAAGATACCAAGGTGTCCACAAGGGGATCCTTTACTTTCATATGTGGGACAATAAAAAAAGAAGAAGGATGAGGAAGTAGATGAAAACATGACCAAAGATATGACACAATTGGATTTCCTCACTAAATATGTCATGGAGTCAACTCTAAAAACTGTCAATGTCGTGGCTTCAAAGCGAACTAGAACATACATTGATGATGATGATAATGATGATTATATGCAGTCACTTGATGAAGAAATTTGGTACTTGTCAAATCAAATAGGGGGTTCCCAACCTACCTGTCAAAGGTAAGGCGGGAATCAAGGCTGAAAAGAAAGGGACCGAGATTTGAAGGATTGAGATTAGGGGACTAAAATTATGATAGAGATTAGAGAGATAAAGAAAGAGTAGGGATATTTATTAGAGAGACAAAGACTGTGACCATGATCAATACATTCCTCAACCTGATAGGTAAAAGGAAAAAAACTAACAATATGGATCCCAAAAGTTATAAGAAAGAGAATGTGCTTGTTGTTTTTATTATGGGGGTAAAAGGGAATGACAAAATGCTAAGGGAGATAAAAAACAAATTTTCACAACTTAATCAAGTGGTCACCTTACATTCAGCCTCAATCAAGCAGCTTGAAATGCAATTGGGCCGAATTTTAGCCCATCTAAATGCATGCAAAGGGTGGTTTACCTAATGACACCATATAAAATTTGAAAAATAATTCCCATATCATAGGAATTGTCACTAGGAGTGGTAGGAATCTTGGTAATAATGTTGTGAATCTTGATGAAGATGTCAATTACAATGGAGTTAAGGAGCAAACAAGTGGAAAGATAAAAAGGCTTGATAAATCGAATGATTAAATCCCTTTTCCAAATAAGCCAGTAGTTGACAAAGCAAAAAAAGTTGAAGAGAAGGTTTAAAGTGAAGAGAGACCACATGCAGTAGATGATAATGTCTCAAAATTGTAGGAAAATTCAATTATCTCATGCTACAAATCAAAATACCTCCACCATTCTCTCAAAGGCTAAAGAATATGGAGGATGATACAAAGTGTAAGAATTTCCTCTCCAAATTTAGCAACTTATTATTTTATATACCTTTGTTAAAATTGTTGCAAGATATGCTCGGATATGCCAAGTTCACAAATGACCTGGTGACAAAAAAAAGAACCATGGATTTTAAAATGATTGAACTCTCACATAGTTGTAGCACTATTATGTCAATCCCTACGATGATCAAGAAAAAATACCCTAGTGCATTCACTATTTCGTACACCATTAGGGTATATCAATTTGGTAATGCATTGTACGATGTAGGGGAAAGTATTTACTTGATGACTTTAGCCATATTTAAGAAGTCAGGGTTAGTTGTTCCAAATCCCAAAATCATGAGACTCTAAATAGTAGATCGGTCCATTAAATTACCGATGGAATTATATATGATGTCCTCATTGTGAGACCCCAAAAAATCTCAATGATTTTAAATTTGACCCTTCCACTTTTATAATATCAATTTTTGGCTGAATTTATGTTTAGAGGTGTTAAAAGGGTAATTTGGGAAAGTTTAGGTATTTTTGGAAGGGGTTCAGGGTTCTTTTGGGATTCTGAGGCAGTGAGGGTCCACAATATTGGCGTGGCAAGAGGTTAGCCTCCATAATGTTGACGTGGAATAGAGGCTATCCTCTATGATAGCGATGTTCCACATTAATGTTTTAATTTTATCTAGTTTTTATTTTTTTACTTAGGGTGAGGGGATTTTGGTCCTTTTACCCCTTGTACGACCTTATAACATAAAATAGCCCCATTCCCTTCACTTTTCAAAGATCAGATTATTTTTTTTCTCTCTTAAACTCAAAACCCAAGAATATTCAAGTATTTTACATTGAATTCATCATCCAAGCTCCAAACATTGAATAGACTTAAATTTATTATGTATTTTAGGTATGTATCTCATTCTCTAAGTTTTATTTTACATTGTGACATTTAATTACTCATTATCCATATGGTTTAATTTGATGGGTTTGAAATTGGGTTGAGGGGTTTTGATTGATATTACTTGAATTACTTTTCCCAAGTTTTAAATTGATGATTTTTGCTATAAATTTATGATTTTTAGATTGAATTGGTGCGTTGTTATGGGAATTGGAATAGGTAACATGGGTTTCCCCAAATTTGAGTTTTTGGCTTAGTAATGGCATTAACCCCAACCCACTTTGTGAATTTGGTTTTTGAATATGGATAATTGCATAATTCAACTTATTTATGAACCCAATTGCATTACATTAGTGGATAAGTAGTCAAAACAAATTTTAATGGCCCTTGATAGCCATCGTTTGAATTTTAAAATGGGACTCGGGGGTCTAATGGTTACATGGATTGGTTTGGCATGATTATATGATCTTCCAAGAATAATTGGTATGACAATACCAAGTGGTAAATGCCTTAATATAAGACTCTTTGGTTAATAGTTTGGTTTATGTGCAAATTATTTTAAATTGAGCTTAAAGGGAATTGTGTAGTTCACCATTATGGTGTAATCCCAGGGGATACTAATACTGGATACCATGTTTTCCAATGTGGGGGTTTATATGACCTTGTTCTTGGTTCACATATTAATTTTAGAATGGCTAGAGCCTTGGTGTCCTTAGCCTTCCTTCAGATTTCTTGGTTTATGCTGCTAACACATTTTGGGCTCCTTTTAATAGAGGAACTGAACCCATATAGCTCATGGGTGCCTTTAGGATAGAGTGAGCTTCATAGTTCAGGTTAATGGTTTAAACTCATATATTCATCACTCTTATCCCTATCTCGCATCCTATATATGTATATATAATTATTGTGCTTATGGTTTTGACCTTTTTATGGCATTGGCATTATTTTACCACTTTTCCTAAGTTACATGCTAGTGCTAGTCCAACTGACCGTCCTTAGAAGCTACATCATTTCATGATGTAGGGTTCGAAGGATTTTTTGTTGCTCCTATGCAGTGTTAGATAGCTGAGTACTTCTTTGGATTTGCTGTAAAGTGGTAAGATTCCATCTTTCAGAAGGCCTGGTCATTTAACTAGTTTTATTACTATTCTAGTATTTTGGATTTCCTTTTTGGTCATAGTTGGGGGCATGTACCGACTCAGTTGATATTCTAGTTTTAAAGGATTTTGTGGACTTGTGTGGGTTGGATTGTTGGGTTTGACTCTTAGAACCTTTATTTGACTTATTTGTCTTTATTGCTATCTTGATTGGGTTTTGCTTATTTATTATTATTGTGCTCATAGGGTTTAAAGGGGTGGTATCTGGTCCATGGTGGGCTTAAGATACCCATCACGACTAGGCTCTAGTTTAGGTCATGACAAGCTTGGTATCGGGGCACGGTTCAGGGTCATTGGATGTCCACTAAGCCATATTGAGTAGAGTCCCTTTTATAGGTATGTAGCATGCCACACTTATAATGGTGAGGCTACAAGGAATTTAGGAATGTTTTCCTTTCTTGTGTTCAATTTGGGCTATAGAGTCTAGTTGTCTTTAAGCTTCTCTAACCCCTTACTCACATTTTAGATCATGCCTCTCCGAAGATCTGATGTTCATAGAAACTCTGTTGGACCCTCTGTTCTACCTAAGGAAAATGTGGATGGAACTTGCCATATTTATGGAGTACAGACCTGGTCTAGGGTCCCTGATCTTGACTGTGCCACCCATGTGGAGTTCTATCGGTCCTCACTAGTCCTCCTCAGGCTTCCCGAGATAGTGATACTTATGAATAGATGCCCTCCCGAGTTTTTTCTAATGCAAAGTTACATCAGTCTATTCATATGATTACTCATTTCGTGGCCTCATAGTCTCGTCAGTCTAATCGTGTTGGTTTTGTTGCTCATTTATCTAAGGTCACTCAGGTTGGCCAGTTTATGAGGTTGAATCCCCCAACCTTTATAGGCTTTGAGGTTGAGAAGGATCCTCAGGGGTTCGTTGATGATATGGTAAAGATTTTTAGGGTGATGCATGCTACTTATTTTAAGGTGTAGAGTTTGCTGCATATCAATTAAAAGATGTATCTTATTAGTGGTATGAGGAATGGGAAGCAATGAGGGGTGATAATGCTGAACAAGTGATATGGGATGAGTTTTTGAGTGCCTTTATTGATCACTTCTTTCCTCGAAAGTTAAGGGAAGCTAAGACAAAAGAGCTTGTGAACTTAAAGTAGGGGAGGATGAGTGTGAAGGAGTATGCTCTGAAATTTCAGCAGTTGTTCCTTTAGGCTCCAAAGTTAGTGGATAACATAGGGTCAAAATAATAAAGTTTACTTCTGGGTTGTCCTGTGGTTTGGTATTGGAATGTAAGGATACGATATTGAACAATGATATGGACATCTCTAGGTTGGTGGTTTATAAGAAATAGGTAAAGGATAAGAACAAGATGTAGGTAGAGATGAGAGAGAGCCAAAATAACAAGTATAGATATTCAGAGCAGGGTGGAAGCTAGCACAATAGTGGGTGAGATGGTAGATAGTTCATTAATAAGAAGAATTGGGGAAATTCTTATTCGATGGCTAGTGCTCCTTATCCTAAGCCTTTTGGTAATCATCGCCTTCAGACTGGCAGTGGTCCTAAGGCACAGGATGTCTAGTCTTATGTTAGTGGAATTCAGTCAGCCCCACATTATCCTCTTTGTCAATTTTATGGGTAGCTTCATCGTGGTCATTTTGAGGAGGGGAGGAATTTGTATTTCAATTGTGGCTACCCTAGCCTTCAATAGAGGAATTTTCCTATAAAAAGTTTCCATTGGAGGTAATAAGGTTCCGATCGCCACTTCTTCAGCTCCGACACCTAAGGGCGCTACATCTTGTACCGGTACTGGCTGGAATTATCTCTATGCACTTACTACTCGCTAAGAATTTGAGATATTCCCCATATTGCTATTGGTTTATTACATCTCTTCTCTCGTGATGTTTATTGTTTGCTTGATCCATGTTCTACCCCATCTTATGTGACCCTTCATGTGGCTTTGCACTTTGGTTTTGGTCCTGAAAGTGTTTTGGACCCCTTTTCTGTTTCTATTATGGTAGGTGAATCTATTATAGCTAGAAAAATCTATAGAGGTTGTGTGGTGTCCATATTTCATAGGGAAACATTGGTGGATGCTATATCTTGTTTCGATGATGAGTAGTTGCAACGAGGGACCAGGTCCCTAGGTCTTCATAGAAACATACAACTATCACATACCCTGTACAGTTTTGTCTTCTAGTGTAACAAACTGCGCAAGTGAGATATGTACCTTTTAGGACACCTGGCCCAATCAGATTTCTATCTTAATCATTATTTCACTATTAAAAGAAAAGAATGCTTCTCAAATGGGTGAGTTTTCACAATCTAGATTACTAAGAATTAAAAAAGGCAAGAACTTAATCCAGCTTCATTGCTCAAGTTCTTATTTTTTGAATGTATTGAAAAAAGTGAGTATTCTTGAGTTGAGGCTTGAATTGTAAACGAATTAATCATATTATAAGAGTAATGTTTTCTTGTTTTCTTGAGAGTGCTTAGATATAGTTGCCTAATTTCAATATTGGAGAGAGTACTTGGTAGAGTTGTTAAGGTAGGCTTGTCGTAAAGTTATTACAAGAAGGAGGAGTCTAGAGTTAGGCTCATTGGAGTATGTAATCAAGAGTTTGATTATAGTGGATTTGTGGATGCTTGGGAGGGAAAGCCATAGTATTTCCTCCCTTGATCAATGAGGTTTCCACGTTAAAATCTTTGTGTTTTTAGCTTCCTGCAAAGTTTTGCTTCTAACTGACTTCATGGGACCTGGTCCTTCACTGTGTGGTGCAACCCCTCCGAGTTTCATCTATTGGTACAGAGGCAGAACACTCTAAAAGGTTAACACCTAGGGTGATTTGGTCATCATGGATACTCTACCTGATCTAGAATAAGGGCAATCTACCACTAGACCACCTAGATTTAACGGGCAATTTATGGGTGGTGGTAAACCAGGATGTTTGACTTTATTATAGCTGAGGACTGTGAGCTGATGTATATAATACTTGATAGACCTCATGTACCAGTTAAAGAAGTCTACAAAGGAGAAATAACAAGAATGGTTATAAAAAGCAGGAGAAAATATGATGATGAAAATAGAAGGAAAGTAGAGAAGAATTATAAGGCCAAGAAACTGCTAGTTTGTGGTATAGGGCCTGATGAATAAAATAGGATTTCTTCATGTGAATATGATAAGGAAATCTTGGACTGCTTGAAAATAGTTCATGATGGAACTACCGACGTGAAGGAGTCCAAAGTTGACATATTGACTACTCAATATGAAACCTTCACCATGAAAGAAGGAGAGAAAATACAGGAAATGCATACAAGATTCACTTCCATCACAAATGAGCTACACTGCTTAGGAGAAGTTATTTTTTGTATAAAAAAGTGAGAAAAATTCTAGGTGTTCTTCCTAAATCCTGGGAAAGCAAAGTAGATCCTGTTACTAAGGAAAGGAACCTGAAAACTCTCACTATGGATGACATTATTAGTAATCTAAAGATTCATGAACTCAAAAAGCAGCAAGGGCATGATAAGAAGGAGGTAAAAAAAGAAAAATCCTTGGCGTTGAAGTCTTCTAAGTAATATTCAAATGAGGAAGACACTAATATTCCCTATTGGCAAAAAGAATTGTTAGAGCTATGAAGAAAAGTGCCCAGCTTCAAAGAAATAGAAGTATCAATAGAAAAAGAGCAACTATAGAGGTCTGTCACAAATGTAGAAGTCCTGAGCATTTCATTAAGGACTATCCAATGAGAAAAATATATTACTAGAAGTATCTCAAGTCAGGAGGTGATAAAGGAAATAACAGGGACAAAGTCCCTATAGAGTCAAGAAGACAAGTTACTGCTGATTTTGCAGTTAAGTAGGCCTTAGCTATCTGGGGAGATTCATCCAGTGAATCTAATGAAGTTGAGGTTGAGGATGTGTCCATGCTAGAAGTGGAGGATGAGAAATTGACCTTTGATTCCTTATTTTCTCACATGGGAAACACTGAAAATAAAGAAGAAAATGAGGTAACTCTCTCTAACGTTAACAAAATTTTTGATAATTACTCTGCTAGAAAGATAATACAACTAACAAATGTGTTGATTGATTTAGTGTGTGAAATGACTACTAAGAAAAATGCTCTAGAAGAGAAAGTTGAGAATCAAAAGCTTTAATTAATTGCATTAGCTCTATAGATTTCTGAAATAGATGAATTGTTTGCTAAGTTAAAATCTGATAATCTAAATTTGGTGAGTCAACTGGAGAAAGTAGATACTTCTGATAGTAAAGGAAAGAAAGAATACCTAAAGCTTCAAATTGAGTTGGAAGAAAAATTGAAGGATTCCCAAAAGCATCTTATGACTGCACTCCAAGAGAATGAAGGTTAGAAAGGGACCTGATTTGTCTGAGGAAAGAACTTAAAAAAATCCCTACAATAGACTACATCCTCATAGATTCTTTATAACTTAACGGGTCAAGAGTTAATAATGGCAAGGGCCTTGGGTATCAGTACAAGACTTAATCTTTTAAGACTCAAGGAAAGGTTGATCAGGATATCAGAAACAAAGTTTACATAACTTTGTGCACTCATTGTGGAAGAGCTAGTCACATGAAAGAAAACTGTCAAAGCTGGATGAGTGCTAGAACGAAGTTTTAAATATATTCTTGAAGAAAATGCATACCCTAAAGATTCCAGTTTCTTAAAAAATATGAAGAAGCTTTCATTACCAAGATGGACAAAGAAATATTTGATCACACCCTTGTACACCTACTGGGAACTCAAACTCAAGTGGGTTCCCAAATCTAACAAATGATTGTGTCTGTAGGTGGGAGAAATAGAGTGCAATCAGAACTATATTCTTGATAAGATATTGTTCAAATCTATAAATGGAATGTCTGACCATATTCTCTCTATCAGGACACTCCAAGGTGAAAATTTCTTATGTGGAAAAGGTAAAAAGGATCAAGAAAAGCTATATGTGTGGGCTAAACCTAAATAAGGAAGTTATTGATGAAGATGATTAAATAGATGAGTGATGATAGTGATGGTGATCCAAGATCTCAGTCACAAATATCAGCTCAAGTAGAAGAACCTCAAGAAGTGTCTAGTTAAAATTTCATAGGGACCTTGTCCCAGTGGAATTCTTTTCAGAAGGAGTGCAAATAAGAGCCTAAGTCAGAAATGTCATGGTTTTCTCAGCATTCCTATCCAAAAAGTCATCTCAAAAAGGTGAAAAATATTTTGAAAGATGTTGGCTGGTGCAAAGTAATATAGAAGGAACCATGCAAATTTAAAGGATGCTAAGTCTGGGATCTGGTCCTCAGACCCTTTTCAGAACAAATTCTGATATGAATAACACGACCCAAACCAGGGCATAGTCGTGTCGAGCATCTCGAGTCCAACCAGGACTGGAGATCACCATCAATACCCAACCGTTACCTGCCCTTCTCTCCCATGTCGTATTAATTCCAAACATATAACAAGATAAACAATCATAATCTAAAGACAATAAAGTAAGTCCATAATCCTAACCCAACAACCACAACCAAATATCCAACTAATCCCAATCCAATGCCAATACCAATGCCATGGATAACAATAATACCAGTGCCGCCCATGCCCATAGTAGTCCAACAAAGTCTTTAACCAAAATCAAAGGATAATCGATCGGGACATTCCCCCAACATAGACAAAACCAAAACCAAAACTAAAGTAATAACAATAATGAAAAGATGTCCATAGCATGAAATGGAACCTTCCAGCGTATGGAGGCTCACAACTTCAATTTGACTCAAATTTATCCTCGAATCCAAGTCCCTGATCATAAGGAATGGTAGTATGGCTGGTTCCTACATCGCATGGGGATACAACGCCTGAAGACGGTTAGCAGGGTAAACGCTAGCATGTAACTCAATGATAAAGATAAGATTATTCGATCAATTCAAAACAAAATCAAATAACCATATGCAATATCATATATACATATATATCTTAATAGGATAGGGAACAAAGTTTAGCATGCATTTAAAAACTTAACCTGGGTTGTGTAGCTCTGCCATCCTAAAACAACCTACGGGCTATATGGGTTCAGCTTCTCTAATAAAAGGGCCCCAATACGTGTTAGCCATATGACTGGAGAAAGAAACTCGGGATGACTAGTACATCTCTTAAAATATAAGTGTGATATCTTGAACACGGTCACCAAGACCACCCTTACATCAAAAAATGTGAGTTTCAAGTATCGGCCTCCCCGGGACCCTGACTTTCTACGCTTTGCTACTCAAGACTCATTTAAGCCTATATCAAAACAAAGTACACATTCCTACTATTTACCAAGGGTTTTTTTGACTAGGCATTAACCATCGGTATCGTCATACCAAAACTAGAGCTTGGAAGTCTATTATATTATGCCATCCATATAAACCATTAAACCAAATTAGACTCCACCATTTTTCAGTTAAATCAAAAACATTTATAATCAAACCATGGCCATCAAGGAATTCCCAAAATCATATGCAACCAACCAAAACCAATTTATTTTCCATTTAGCATTTATGCAATACAAGAGTTCCAAAAATAGTTAAAGTATGTGACAAAATCTTTCTCATTGACAATTTCACAAATAGGTTGAGGGCATGCCATTATTAAAACCACAATCATCCAATTTGAGGGCTCAACCATGACCGCTCAATTAAATCACCATACCCATGCACCCATATGTGCAAAACTATAATTAAAAACAAAGAAAACCATAATTAAATCATGAGAAACAATATCCATCCATAAACAACCAAAACCCCAAACCTTTATTTCAAAATGATAACAAAACCATGAAAATCATACATTAAAACATTGGTATTTAGTAAAATAGCAATGAGGGAAGAGACACATGCCTTTGACACTAAGAAGTATGGAGAGAAATCAACCTTGAAAGCCTTAACTAATTATCTTGATGATACCCTAGCTTTTGCTTAAAGAGAGAGTTTGAGAGTGCTGTATTGGGTATAATGTGTTAATGAAGTCCCAAAAGGTGTTTTAAATTGTTGCCTCAAAAGGAGTTAAAATGGGAAATATTCAGAATGCCCCTAACTTAAAATTGTAAAAATATTGCAGGTGGTTACGAGTCAACCCCCGCTACTTGTAACCACAACATATGACTCGTACCTTTGATTCATCATAAAAATAGTGAGTTAGACACTCATACACTATCCACCATATGACTCCATAATACCACTCATTACTAGACTATACGACTCATATAGTCTATCGTACCTAGGACAGAACCAAAAGAGATTGGACACTGGACAACATACGACTAAAACTTACCATCCGTAGCCTATCCTCATGACTCTTAGTGAGCCACTTGTACTCAAAGCCAAGTCTAGTCACTAATTTACTGATTTGAGAAAGGTTTGACCAAATGACTCATCACCACCCCTAATGACTCATAAGACCCAATCATTACCAAGATCGAAACCCAACCACCACCCTCGGATACCTAACAACTAGGGTTACTTGACCCATACCCATACCATAAAAATCATATGGTGAGTCGTACTAGGACAGTGAACTCAAAGATCAGGAAATTTCCAAGGGCCAAAACCCAGGGTGTTTCAATTCTCATCTACTTGGATCATTCATTCTCGAATGATGGAATAAGGCAGTAACTAGCACAATTAAACACCCCCCAAACATCTCTACTCATACTTTTAAGATAGAAAATAGATTACTAAGGAATTTATCTACCTTTATCAAAGACAGAAAACAAAGATGCTAAGAGAAACACATACCTTTAGCATAATTTTTCAAAATGGGAAATAGGAATGGATACTTGGACTATATGTCCTCTTCAGCTTCGCAAGTAGCCTCTTCCACCTTGTGGTTCATCCATAGAACCCTTACCAAAGCTACGTCCTTGGTCTACAACCGATGAACCTGCAAAGATCTCAATCTGGACCTCTTCATAAGATAGAGAATATGAAATACCAATATCTTTGATAGGCATAATTTTAGATGAACCACACACATCCTCAACATAGAAACATAGAACACCGGGTAAATGGAGCTCAAACTAGAAAACAACTCCAACTCATACGCAACACTGCCTACCCTCCTCAAAACTACGTATAATCTAATATATCGGGGACTGGGTTTCCCATTCTTCCCAAACCATATCACTCCCTTCATGGTATATATCTTCATAAATACCCTATCTCTAACATCAAACTCTAACTTCCTATGCCTCACATCAGCATAGGAATTTTGGCGACATTGGGTGGATTTAAGCCTATCCTAAATCACCTTCAGCTTTTCCATGTCTTGGTGAACCAAATCTATACCAAATATCTCTCCCTCATTGATATTGGGTGTATTTATGCACTCTAGTGTTGTTGTCCTAGCTTATTTAGCCTTATTTTAAGGATAATTCATGTGCTTTATGTGTTTATAATGATAGAAATAAGAATCTAAGTGTTCAAGGATTCCATTACAATGTTTAGAAGTGTTTTCAAATGATTATGGACTTAAATCGTCCAACAAGAGTTTAGACGAGAAAACTAGTATTACTACCCTGAGTTAGGTGTCGTTCTAGTTAGTCTCGATGGATTCTAGTGTGTTAAATGAGTTCCTAATGGTTTGAATGTGTAATATTATATGGAATTTTTTTTTAAAATGTGTAATATTCAATTAAAATGAGACAAGAGTCAACAATATATTACAACATAAAGTGGTCGAGACTAGTGCTTAGATTTAGTTTTTAGTTCGTCGTTCTTGACATTTTAATATGTTGAACTCCCATAGTTTTTGATGATGTAGGATGCTTGTGGAGTTTATTATGGTGATATATGGATGTTGAAAAATCTAGAAATTAAAGAGAAAATAATACCAAAAGCATGGAAAGAAAGGCAAAATAACGTCACGAGGCATGGGACACAAAGATGGACGTTGAACACTCAAACAAATAATTGGATGCAATTTCTAGTAGCTGCAGTTGACATGCTTGCAATGTAGGCCCCAAAGCAGGTCTCTTTTCCTTAGGGAAATTTGTGAAGTGCAATTCCAGTGAAGGCATGCTAATAGGCCGCATCGCATGCTCCATAGATATGGAGTAGTGGCCGCGTCACATGCTTCATACCGGTGGAGTGGTGGCCACATCACATGCTTTATTCCTAGTCTTAAAATGCATGTGATATCCTACTCTTACATAGCTTAGGATTGGTTTACTATATATACACATACGTTTAACATTTTGTGGATATCTTTGGATCTTGGATGTCTTGTTCAAAATTGGAAGATGATGAACTTCATAGGTTTTAATATTCTCTTTATTTATCTTTCAATTTGGACCGTGATTATGAATATTAGCGGCTAAAAACATCCTTTCCGAGGTTAAAGCCAAGAACATGACTACTATTATTATGGATTAATTTCATTAGATTCACTTATCATATTTGGTTGTTTGTTCATCCTTGTTTTAACTATTTTAGGGATTTATCACCCTTAGAATGCATATATTGTCCATCTAGTTAACTCAAGAGTGCTAATAGAGAGATAGAATATGCGGATAAACAAAGTAGGGTTCTTATTCTTTTATAAAATAAGGTATTCGAATTAGCATCTAGGATAGGGATGTACCTAAAAGACTTACTTGATTCACATGTAGGATGGTAGCTTTAAGCACCTAATTGGATTATTACATCCCCTCTCAATGATGTAGTTGTAATGTCCAAGGTAGGTAAACGATTAGAGGTCATGAGGCCATGGTCATGTTATTACCCCTACGAATCAACAATCAAGATTAGCGAGTTAACGAATAAAGTTCAATAACATAGTATAATTTTTTGAAGTGCTCTGACCTTGGGCTTTCTCTTTTTGATTGTCTCAAGACCTTTATTTTACACAATCGTTTAGTTTATTTTAGTTTTCAAATATTCAAAACTTTTTTTTTTACACTTGCACCAATTAATCTAAATTGTGAACTAGAATTGAATAGTCATTAGAACAAGTCCTTGTGGAATAGATATTTGACTTTCTTGAAGGCCACTATATTACTTAATAGACCTAGTATGCTGTCAAGTTTCTGGTACCGTTGTCAGGGACTTGTAATTTGGAAACTGTTTTATTTTTAGTTTTGCTTTTTGGATTACTTTAGTGTTTTACACTTGGTCTTAGTTTTGTATTTGCGAAAACAAGTTTTCAAAGTAGTAAACTAGAAATGGATTAGGAATTAGTTGAAAAAAGCCCCTAACCTAAGCAACTCTTCCATCAATGAAGGAGAGAATCAATCTTTCTCCCACAAATTCCTTAAATCAAAGAAGATCAAGATAATCCTGCTCTTATGACTGATGAACAAGTAGCCCAAAGGATGGTGAGAGAAGTGGCAATCCCACTTCCAACCAATTTGACCTCCCCATTTCAGAAACCGAATGTGATAGGTAATTTTGAGCTAACGCAAAATATGGTGCAACTTTTGATCAGCAGTGGACAGTTCATCGGGCTTTAACATGAAGATCCACAGGTCCAATTGCAAAATTTTTTAAAAATTAGTGACACATTTCATCCCTACAGGTGTGAATGCTTAGTATGTAAGGCTGACACTATTCTTTTTTTCACTATTGGGGGAAGAAAAAAAATGGTTGAATGCTAAGCCATCAAATTCAATCACAACATGAGATGACTTAGCCCAGAAGTTTCTCACCCAATTTTTCCATCTAGAAAGACTGTGAGACTTCCCAGATAGATTGTGTGCTTCAAACAAAAGCTAGACAAGAATTCATATCATTCTTAGAAGTGGTTCAAAGGACTTCTTTGGGACTGTCCACACCATCAACAGTCAAATGAGGTACTAGCTCATACATTTTTAGAGGCACTTGACCATAATACAATGATTTTTCTAGATTTAGCTACAGGTGGTCAGGATCTAGAGATAACTTATGATGAGCTACATGCTTTATTGAATTGTATTTCTCAAGTTAAGCCTGAGTGGCATTCTGATTCTAGGAATGCTACTAAGAGGGTTGAAGGTGTATTAGAGGTGGACCAATTTACTGCTATATCTGGCCAGATCTCTGCATTGGAAAATCTATTAAGCAGTCTGAAGTTAGGAGTTCTATCGCCTGCAGTCACAATTAATGCAATCCAACAAACTGCAGGGTGGTATGAAGTTTGTGGTAACAATGTCCATTCAGCAACTATATGTGCTGCCAATCCTGAGTCTGTGATGTATGTAGGAAATACTCAAAGGCATAATTATGGGAATACTTACAATATGAAGCGGCAGACTGAACCATTGAATCAGCCGTGGAATGCCGAACATCAGCAAATTCAGAAACAACAGGCACAAGGAAATCAGTCAATTATCAACTTGAAAGAGACAATGAAACATATTCTAGCTAATCTAACACAGTTGGCTATAAATGAAAAGAACCAGCAAGTATCCATGAGAATCTTACAGTTGTAGATGGGGTAGTTACAATAGATACTAAATACGAGGCCTCATGGTGGTTTGCCAAGAGATATTGAAAATCCAAAACAAGTTATGGCAATTACTTTGAGGAGTGGTAAAGAGCTTCATGGAGAACCTTTAAAGAAAACTAAGGAGGTATATGCTGATTTAATGACCAAGTTACTAAAAGGTTGAAGAAGTCTGAGTACTCAAAACAAAAGTTGATAAAGAAGATCCAACAACTACCTTTCTGTAGAAGTATATAAAGGAAAAGGAAGATGCACGCTTCAAGAAGTTCTTTGATACGTTAAGAGAGCTACACATTAACATACCTCTTTTAGATATTTTGCAGGGAATGCCCAAGTACGCTAAGTACTTAAGGGACGTGGTTGCTAAAAAAGTTAAGATATAAGATATGGAGGTGGTAACACTCACTGAGGAGTATAGTTTAGTGGTGACTCAAAAGATGCCCAAAAATCTTAAGGACCCTAGAAAGTTCACTCTTCCAATTCAGATTGGTAACATCGATGTGGTTCAGGCACTTAGTTATTTAGGGGAAAGTATCAACTTGATGCCTCTTTTTTCTTCAATACATTGGGCTTGGGAAATCCTAGACCGAGCTCTGTGCTACTGCAGTTGGAAAATGAGACCATAGTCCATCCTGAAGGAGTAATAGAGGATGTTCTCATTAAGGTTGGTACATTTGTTATTCCTGCTGACTTTATTGTCTTAGATTTTCAGGTATATGAAAGAGTATCAGTCATCCTGGGATGTCCATTATTAGCGACGGAAGGAGCATTGATTGATGTAGAGAGGGCACACTAATAATGAGGTTGGAGGATGAAGAGGCAGTTTTTAAAGTGTACAAACTGCATAACACACTATACCACTATAAATACTTATGCATGATTACAGTCATAGATGAGGATAAGTGTGGGGTGGTAAAGCATTTTCTACAAAAGACCTCTTCGAACATCATCATTGATCAGCCTAAGCCACAGCCACCTAAATTCAACATGATATAGATTGATGAGCCTGAAAATGCTATAGTTGAGAAAGTTGTTGGCCTTGAGAGTGCACACTTAAGAGGTCAAAAATGAATAAGAAAATGGTCTCCAAGTGTGATAAAAAGGATGAAGGAAGTGGGATAAATTGAGTTAGGTCATGCCGCGACACTAAATCAGGAGCTTCTTGGGAGGCAACCCAAGTTAAAATAGGTATGTTTTATTTTGAGTATTTTTAGTTTTTACTTCATGTAGTTTTTGTTATTTTTGAGTCGCAGGTTGATGGAATGTTTGAGTACCAGAAAACCTGAGCTAAGGAGTATGGCAAAGATTAAGTGTGGGGTCCTCGGACCCCCTTAATGTGTATAGATACTACTAGTAAGGCCTAGAGGACTCAATGAGTATTTCTATCTCTACTTTTAAAGTATACTTTAGAGATAAAGTATATTTTTAAGTGTGGGGTGGGGAAATTCCTATTTATATGGTAAATTTAAAATTTCTTAGGTTAGGAATAAGTAGGATGTTCTTGTTGGTGCTATATTTGATTGCATGATACAAGTGTTTTGGTTCTAAAAGAGCATGTTGATTGTGTGAATTACTATTTTTTATATTTCTAGGCTCTTGATTATGACTCTTGTACTTGTTGTCTTAAAGTTCAGTTCATGCTATTATTTGGTTGAGAGTCTATTATGATCTTACTGAGTTGAGCATGCGCCATGTACGTGTAAAGTATTTGTATATTCTTGGTTGCATTTGATATCTAGAACTTGCCTTATGTGTGTGGAAAGAGAAATAAAGAGTATGGGTTTAGAAGATGATATAGGTATTTATTTGATAGTCTTGTTTTATACCTTCTTTTTGACCTACCCTTGAGCATAAGCCTAGTAAGCCCTATTGAGCCTTTAGCTTTTTCTTTGGCAGCCTCATGTGTAGCTTAATCCCTTCTTTGATAGACATAAATTTGATCCAAAGCTCCTAAGTTCTTTGGTGTAAAATTAGTGAGTTAAGGATTGTGAAATTGAAGAAGGGAGAGTTGAAATTGAAGCCCCTAAAGTGTTAGCTATTGGTGTTCAAAAGAATTGTTATGTGTTGTGGTAGGGAGTTGAGTAATGAAAAGAATAAAAATTTGTTCAAATTTAATGAGTTGTGCATAAAATACTCCCACCATAGTGATTAAAATGAGCTTAATAAGATTGTCTAAAAACAAAAGAATGGGGTAGACGAAAATGGTGTGATTTGGTTGTCAGAGTTGAATTGAATGAAAAGTGTGATGTATTAAAGTGCTTAGAAAGGATAGTCACTATTACTGGCCAGAATAGTTCCTACCTATTGCTTAGCCTACATTACAACTTGTAAAGACCTATTTGATCTCGAGCCTTAACATTCTGATATTAATAGAGTACTACACTAAGGGAAAGCCTATGGTTCATCAATTGTAGCGTGTGAATTCTTTTGTGAGAGTGAGGGGAATTTGACTCTTGTACCCATTCTATTGTAAATTACATTATTGTGAGTGATTACGGGTAACACTCTTAATGTGAGGGGAACATGTTTGATGAATGTTGGGGACTTGTATGATGTCATTTATTGAGAAATATACATGGGTTTTCCAAATAGATGAGTCAATTCTTAAGGCTAGGATGTTTCGAAGTAGGATTCTTGAACTTTCAATTGTGTACATAACATGCTTAATGTAGAAACTTGCATTCTGTGTAGTCATTGTAGTACTATCTTGAGTTTCTTACATGTAGTAGAAGGGTAGAGTCTCCTCAGCTTATGATGCTTAGAGTAAAGAGTTATCCAAGGACGAATAAGACTTTAAGTATGGTGTGGTGATGTTGGGTGTATTTATGCACTCTAGTGTTGTTATCCTAGTTTATTTAGCCTTGTTTTGAGGATAATTTATGTGTTTTATGTGTTGATTATGATATAAATAAGCATCTAAGTGTTCAAGGATGTCATTACAATGTTTAGAAGTGTTTTCAAACAATTTTGGAATTAAATTGTTCAATTAGAGTTTAGATGAGAAAACTAGTGTTACTAGCTTGAGCTAGGCGCCGTTCTAGTTAGTCTTGGTGGATTCTAGTGTGTTAAATGAGTTCCTTATGGTTTGAATGCATAATATTATGTGGAAAAACTTGTTTAAAGTGTGCAACATTCAATTAAAATGAGCCAAGAGTCAACAATACATTATAGCATAAAGAGGTTGAGACTAGTGCTTAGATTGAGTTTTTAGTTCGTCATTCTTGTCGTTTTAATGTGTTGAACTCTCCTCCATGGTGTGTAATGATGTAGGAAGATTGTGGATTTGATTATGGTGATATATGGATGTTGAAAAATCTGGAAATTGAAAATAAAACAACACCAAAAGCTTGAAAGGAAAGGAAAAATAACGTCACGAGGCATGGGACACAAAGATGGACGTTGAACACTTAACCAAATATTTGGATGCAATTTCCAGTAGCTGCAGGCGATATAAACATGATGCAGGATCCAAAGTAGGCCTCTTTTCCCTAGATAAATCTATGAAGTGCAATTCCATTGAAGATGTGCTAATAGCCCGCATCACCTGCTCTATAGCTATGGAGTAGTGGCCGCATCGCATGCTCCATACCGGTGGAGTGGTGCCCGCATCGCATGCTTCATTCCTGGGATCAAAATACATGTGATATCCTACTCCTACCACTTTGTGGATATCCTTGGATCTTGGACGCCTTGGACAAAATTGGAAGCTACTGCACTTCGGTTTAGGTTTTAATATTCTCTTTATTTAGCTTTCAATTATATCATAACATGTATTCAATTATTTGAATCATGATTATGAATATTAGTGGCTAAAAACTCCCTTTCCAGGGTTAAATACAAGAATATGGCTACTATCGTTTTGGATTAATTTCATTAGATTCGTTTATCATATTTGGTTGTTTGTTCATCCTTGTTTTAACTATTTTAGGGATTGATCACCCTTAGAATACATATATTGACCATCTTGTTAACTCGGGAGAGGTAAGAGGGAGATAGAATGTGGGGATAAACAAAGTAGGGTTTTATTTCTTTTATGAAATAAGGAATGCAAATTAGCATCTAGGACAGGGATGTACCTAGAAGCCTTACTTGATTCACATGTAGGATGATATCTTTAAGCACCTAATTGGATTATTATATCCCCACTCAATGATGTAGTTGTAATGTCCAAGTTAGGTAAACTATTAGAGGTCGAGAGACCATGGTCATGCGATTAACCCTATGAATCAACAACCAAGATAAGTGAGTTATCGAATGAAGTTCAATAACATAGTATGATTGTTCGAAGTGCTCGAACCCTGCTCCTATTGATTGTCTCAAGACCTTTATTTTACGCAATCGTTTACTTTATTTTAGTTTACAAATATTCAAAAATATCTTTTGGTTACGGTTGCATCAATTAATCTAAATTGTGAACTAGAATTGAACTGTCGTTAGAACAAGTCCTTGTGGGATCGATATTCGGATTTCTTGAAGGCAACTATATTACTTTGTAAACCACATACCTTGCGTATGCGCTTGGTCTCTGTCACTCACACACCTCGAATCACCCAATAGGAGGCCTACATCTCCTTCCATACAAGGTTTTAAATGGGCCCATCCCAATGCTAGAGTGGTAGAAATTATTATACGCAAACTCTATAAGAGGTAAATTATCAACCCAACTACCACCATAGTCAATCACGTAAGCACGAAACATAACTTCTAATGTCTTAATAGTCCTTTCTGCTTGTCCATCCGACTGCAAGGGGAAACACACACTAAGACTTACCTTTGTCCCTAAACCTTTATGAAACAATCGCTAAAAGTTCATGAAAATTGCATACCATGATCCGAGTGATAGAAACAGGCACCCCATGCAACTTCACAATCTCTTGGAGGTACAACATCGCATAATTCTCTATCGAAAAATTTGTCCGCACTAGCAAGTAGTGAGCAGACTTTGTCATCCTATCCACGATGACCCAATTTGAATTAAACTGATTTTGAGATTGAGGAATATCTGTAACAAAATCCATATTGATTACCTCCCATTTCCAAATAGGCAAATCAATCTCTTTATACAATCCTCCCGACATCATGTGCTCAACTTTCACTAGTTGGAACACCATGCACTTTGCCACAAAACTATCTACATCCGCTCCATATTGTTCCATCAATACATTTCCTTAAGATCATGATATATATTTGTTGAACCAAGATGAATAGCACAACACGACTCATGCACCTCATCCAAGATCTTCTCTCCCAATCTACCAAGATCTTCTCTCCCAATCTATATACATTGGGAACACATAACCTTTCTTGGTACCTTACGGTACCATCACCACTAATCTTGAAGGCCATAACCTTTTGCCCACCTACATCACCCTTAATCCTCATCAAGATAGGATATCTAATACTTGCTTCTCATTTATTTCAACACCAAGAGACAACTCCGCCACCTTCTGCACAAGGTACGAACTCCAAGGTTATCCAAACAGTGAATATTTTTCATCAACTCCTACTTACCTTCATCCACATGAGCTAGAGTTTCCATGGATAACCTGCTAAGAGTATCAACAACCACGTTAGTTTTACCTGGATGGTAGTGAAGACTCAAGCCATAAACCTTGAGCATCTTAAGCTTTCTTCTTTTCCTGAGATTGAACTCTTTTTGAGTAAGCAAATACTACAGGCCCTTATGATAAAAAAAGATATCCACATGCACCCCATACAAATGGCAACGCCAAATTTTCAACCCAAATACCACAATTAGCAACGCCAAATCATGAGTTGGATAATTCCTCTCATGGACCTTTAACTGTCTAGTGGCATAAGCTATCATCTTACCATGCTGCATCAGAACGCACCCAAGCCCCACAGGATACATCACAATAGACCACAAACCCATCAGTGCCTTCAGGCAAAGTCAAAACCGAATCCAAAGTTAGATTATTATTTAGCTTCATGAAACTACCCTCACAAGCATCAGACCACATGAACTTTGCCTTATTTGAGTCAATATAGTCAACGAGGCAACTATACAATAAAAACTCTCCACAAACCTCCTATAGTAGCTAGCTAAACCCAGGATGCTCTGAATATCGATTAGAGTTATTGGTGTTTGCCACTTCTTAACCACTACAACCTTCTGTGGATCTACCATGATCCCTTCACTAGGAATGACATGACCCAAGAAAGTGAAAACGTTCAACCAGAATTCACATTTCAAAAATTTTGCATACAACTGCTGATCTTTCAGGGTCTGCAGCACCATGCAAAGGTGATTGGCATGATCGACCTCACTATTAGAGTACACTGGAATATTGTCTATGAACATAATAAATAACTAGAAACTCATAATGCCCATACCAGTATAGAAAGTGGTCTTAGGGATATCCACCTCCCTAATCGTTAATTGATGATACCCAGACCAAAGATAAATCTTTGAGAAAAACTTAGCACCCTAAAGCTGATCAAACCAATTATTTATCCTTTGAAGAGGATACTTATTCTTTATCATCAACTTATTCAACTGTCGGTAGTCAATACACATCTAAAGGGAACCATCCTTCTTATGAATGAATAAAATTGGTGCACTCCATGAAGACACACTTGGACAGATGAAACCTTTGTCTAAAAGATCCTTTAGTTGCTCCCTAAGCTCCTTTAATGTAGTCAGATCCATTCTACGTAGGGGAATAAAGATAGGACGAGTGTCTGGAACAAGATCTATCCCAAAATTAGTCTCCTTATTGGGAGATACAGCAGGAAGGTCATTAGGGAAGACCTCAGGGAATTCATTCACTGCTGGGACAGAATATAAAGAAGGACCCTTTGAGTTAGAATCTTTAACCAGAACTAGATGATAGAGACACCCCTTAGAGATTAATCTCTGATCTCTAAGATATGATATGAACCTTCCCATAGGAGATAGGGAACCACTATCCCATTCAATAACCGGCTCATTAGAAAATTTAAAGATGGCCTTATGGGTCTAACCGTCTAGAGAAGCATAGCACTAGTGCAACCAATCCATCCCTAATATGACATCAAAATTAACTATATCTAACTAAAATAGATCCACCAAAGTCTCCAGACCACCCACAGAGACTACACAACCCTATAGACTCTTCTGGCCATCACAAAGTCACCTACCGAGGTAGAAGTGGAATAAGTGTTTGAAATACACTTAGGATAAAAAAAATGCACAGCCATAAGTAGGGTCACATAAGAAAGAGTAAAGCTCGGGTCAAATAAATAGTACACATCATGAGAAAGAGTTTTGACATACCAGTACCAACATCAGGCGATGCTTTAGACTCTTGATGAGTAGTGAGAGCATAGAGTCAGTTTTGACTAGTGCTAGAGCCAGATGGGGCACCCATGGTGCCGGAACTGAAAATTAGGCAACATGAACCGTGTTTTCCCTAAAGGCAACCTTACCAACAGGACAACTTTTAACCATATGCCCTAGCTGACCACAGCTGAAGCACTTGTCCTTTCCTTCATCATAGTAACCCCGATACAACGACCATAAAATCTACAGGGAGGATATAATGAAGCTGATTAAGCCCCACTAGCCTGAGATTAGACACCCTGTGCCCTATAATTATTGCCACTCTAAAAATGCCGATTACCTAATAACGTTGGGTAGGGAGAACTAGACGTACAGTAAGACCCAAAATTAGCCCACCTTTAATTGGACCATTTTAAACCATCTCTACCACTTTGCAGTTGAGCACTACCCTGCTAAAAAAATATGAACTTTTTATTTTGCCTCTTCCCAATTTTAGCCTATTCATCTTTTCTTTCTTGACCTACTTCATATATACAACTAGTCTGGAGATGTCCATATCCTTGTTAAAGAAGGTAGCCTTACTCTCAAAAATCAAGTCTTGGCACAACCTGAAAGTGAACTTTCTTATTTTGGCCTTCATGCTAGAGTCCAACTTTGGAGCATACCGCGATAACTGGTGAAACTTTAAGGTATACTCCTTAACTGACATCTTGCCTTGCTTCAAGTTAACAAACTCTTCCACCTTTACCTCCCTTATCTCTTAAGGAAAGAAGTGGTCCAAAAATGTATTAGAGAAATCATCCCACAGGGCTGACTCAACATTATCACCGCTTGACTGCTCCCATTCCTCATACCATTGGTATGCTACATCTTTCAAATGGTAGGCGGTAAATTTCACACCCTTCACGTTAGTAGCATGCATAATATGGAATATCTTTTCCATATCATCAATAAAACCCTAAGGATCCTCCTTAACCTTATAACCAGTGAACACAAGAGGGCTCAACCTCATAAATGGGCTAACCTTTATGGCCTCTAAAAATGGAGTAACAGAAGCACCACACTTAGCTTAAGATGCTGCCAACGGTGCCAATATATGTATAGATGAAACACAACATTCATCACATCTACTTGAGGAGCTTGAGAGGGACTGGAGAAGAATGGTGGAACTCAAGAAGGGCAATTTGGAATTTGACCCCTAGACCGGGTCTAGATCTTATAAGCAGAGTGTATCCCATTAGGATTATCCCCAAATGGAAAAGAGGAGTTTCCATGAGCTTCAGATCATCAGGGAGGCATGATCTGAAAAGAGAACAAATGGGTATTAGAGAAAATTTCAGGACCTTAGACTCTACAACTCCAAAATAGAACACAAGAAAGAGAAATATACCTAAATGCCTCATAGCCTTTCCCATATGAGTGTGGCGCACTACTTATCCTTAAAAGAAATTCTTGTCATCACAGCTTTTTCGGACACCCAATTGACCATGAACCTAGGGCTTTCATACCAATTTAACAAGACCTAAATCAGGTCCTAGTCATGTTGGGCATCTCGAGTCCAACCAGGACTGGAGACCACCCATAATACCCAGCTGTTACCCATTTTACACTCCCATATCGGATGAATTTTGAATATATAACAAAATAAAACCATCATAGTCTAAAGACAATAAAGTAAGTCCATAATCATAACCAAATAGCCACAACTAAATATCCAACCAATACCAATCCCAATGCCAATATGAATACCAAGGCTGATACTAATACTATCACTGCCCATGCCTATAGTAGTTTGATAAAGCCTCTAACTAGAACCAAAGAACATTCGATTAGGACATGTCCCCGAACGTAGCCAAAACCAAAGCCAAAGTAATTATAGCAATTAAAAGATATCCATAGCATAAAATAGAGCCTTTCAGAGTATGTAATCTCACCATTTCAATCGACTCAAAGTTATCCCAAAATCCAAGTCACTAAGCAGGAGGAATAATAGTATAGCAAATTCCTACATCACGTAGAGATACAATGCCTAAAGGTGGTTAGCAGGGTAAATACTAGCATATAACTTAAGGATAAAGATAAGATAATGCCATCAATTAAAAACCAAATCAAATAACTATATGTAATATCATATATACATATATATCATTCTGGAATAGGGAATAAGGCTTAGCATGCATTTAAAACCTTAACCCGGGTTGTGCAGATCTGCCATCCTAAAACCACCCATGGGCTATATGGGTTCAGTGCCCCTTACTGAAAGGAACCCAGTGTGTGTTAACCACACAACCAGAGAAGAAAACCTAGGATAACTAGTACATCCCCCAAAATTTAAGTGTGACACTATGCACACGTCACTAAGACCACCCTCACATCGACAAATGTGATTTGCCTTTGTTGGACCCTCTTCCTGCGGGACCCCCACCTTCCACGGCTTTGCTACTCAACCCTCTTTAAGCCTATATTACAACTAAGTACACATTCCCAATAATTTACTAAGGAGTCTTTTAATTAGGTATTAACCATTGGTATTGTCATACCAAAATTAGAGCTTGCAAGTCTATTACCTTATACCATATAAACCATTAAACCAAATTAGACTCCACCATTTTCCAATTAAACCAAAACCATTTATAATCAAACCATGGTCACCAAGGCCTTTCCAAAACCATATGCAACCAACCAAACCAATCCATGTTCCATTTACCAATTATGAAATACAAGAGTTCCAATAATAGTTAAAGTATGTGACAAAATTATTCTCATTGATAATTTCATAAATAGGTTGAGGGTATGCCATTATCAAAACAAAAATCATCCAATTTGGGGGCTCAACCATGACCCCTGAATTAAATCACCATCCCCATGCACCCATATATGCAAAACCATAATTAAAAATAAGAAAAACCATAACTAAACCATGCGAAACAATATCCACCCATGAACAACCAAAACCACCAACCTTTATTTCAAAACCATAACAAAACCATGGAAATCATACATTAAAATATATTCCTTTAGTAAAATAACAATGAGGGAAGAGTCACATGCCTTAGACATCAAGAAGTACAGAGAGAAATAACAACCTTAATCTATTATCTTGATAAAACCCTAGCTTTTTCTTGAAGAGAGAGTTTAAAAGAGAATTTGAGAGTGTTATACTAGGGATAATGTGTCAATGAAGTCCCAAAAGGTGTTTTAAGTTGTGGTCTAAAAGTGAGATAAAAAGGGAAATATCTAAAATGCCCCCTAACTTAAAACTTTAAAAATATCGCAGGTGATTACGAGTTGACCCCCGTGGCTCATGACCATAACATATGACTCATACCTTGGAGTCATCACCAAAATAGTGAGTTAGGCACCCATACATTGTCCACCATACGACTCTATGATACCACTCGTTACTAGATCATATGACTCAGATGATCCAGTCGTACCCAGGATAGAACACAAAGGGATTTGACATTGGACAACATACAACTTAAACTTACCATCTGTAGCCTATCCTCATGACTCTTAGTGAGCCACTCATACTCAGAGACAAATACAGTCACTAAGTTACTAATTTGAGAAAGGTTTGACCAAATGACCCATCACCACCCCTAATGACTCATACCACCAAACTATTACCAAGACCAAAACCTAACCACCACCCTCTGGACACCTAATAATTAGGGTCACCGGACCGGACCCATACCATACCACTAGTATGATAAGCCGTTGCTTGGACAGTAAGCTCAAAGCTTCATAAATTTTCAAGGGCCAAAACCCAAGGTGTTTCAATAAAGTGGTGTATTAAAACTAACAAGCAGCAGCTGGGCTTGATAAAATTGTCCTGACCTACTAAGTGGATTAGTTTCTCTTCCTAAATTTGTCTATGTTCAGTAGATAGGTATCCTTTGTAAGATGGGTATATCATGATCTATCTCAGTACTATAACATTGAAGATATACACCCATGGGAACCATTTTGGAAAAAATAGTTGAGATAAGCAAAAAGGGTGAATTTACTCAAGAAAGAGAGGGAATTGTTCCCACCTCTCAGGTTCGACCCAAACTGGAATGCCTTAAAAATCATAAAGTTTTTCTTCAAAAAGGCCACATTCCTTTCCTAATCTAAAAAAATGTTGTCAATTCACAACAAATGTGAAGAGTCATACTTATTGGAGTTAGATGTGTTAATTCAAAAAGACACTTTTTAAATGTCAAACAGTCACTTCCATTAATTATAAATTCTAATATTTTTATTCTCACTCCCTCTTCAATTAACTTAAATCATCTTCCTAAATTGTCCCCTTCTCCAAAACTAACCCGGTCCTTTTCTCTCAAAAATTCAAAATTGCAAAAGTTATATCTTTCTCATCCTACATAAAAGAGTCCTCTTCTGATCCTCCCTAAGAATCACAGTGTTTAAACCACCTCGCCTTCACTTGAAGTTCCAAATATCTCAAATGAACCAAACTCAGAAAATCCTCAAATCAAACATTTTGATCCTTTAAAATCCAGTACCTTAGAAGAAATCACCTCAAGCCCTTAATAAGAACCTTCATAAAATTAGCATACTGAGTCCTCTCCAAAAAATCTAGAATCCTTGAATGAGTCTATCCCTTTTAAAACATCCTCAACTATGGAAATTTTTGTTGAATCATCCATGAAAGTAGATTCAAATCAAGGTTTTGGTTCACTGATTGAACATGAATTCCCTCAATCTAAAGTTACTGCTACTTCAGAAGAACCAAATCCCTCTGATGTTTCTTAAATCCCTCTCCCCTATGAAAAATTAGAAGGTACTAAAAATTTAGAAAGCTTTTAAGTACCTGGTTCCTTTACTCCTTATAATTCAAACCCAATTTTTGCTTAACTATTTGATGAAAAATACCTGTAAAGATGTCTAATCTATCTAGCAACATAGATTGGGTAGCTGAAAATTTACTCTTGCTTGCAAATGATACCAAGGAAGTTTATTTTGTATGGATGATCAAGTAGAAGGAAACAAAGTTGTTATGCCAGAAGGTAGAGAAATTCTATTACCTCCTAATAAGGTGGATGAGGATGCACCACTTCAGAGATGGTCCATGAAGAAATAGAGAGGCAGTAAAGGAAAAGAGAAAGTGAGTGACTCTAGTGTAAAAGTTGCTAGATCCTATTCTACTAAGGGATCTGAAAAGAAGATGATTTAAATCAATTTCTCTTCTCTAGAAATTAGTGTGGGTGAGGAAATTGATTTAGACATTGCCGCTACAATTGAGAAGAGAAAGAAGGAAGTTCAGGTTGCAGAAAGGACCAGGTCCTTCAGTCCAAAATCTAGCAGCTCTGCTATAAGCAAGAAAAAACATATTGCTATTAAAAGAAATAAAGTTTCTGAGGGAACTGGTCCATGAACAGAAAAGTTATTGAAAAAGAATCAAGCAGTGATACAAAAGAAGAAAGAAGGAAGATGAAAAGAAGGATGTGTCTAGAGAGCAAATGAATGAGATACTAAAAACATAGAAGGTGCTATCAGGAGGGTTTTTGATCCCAAGATATATGAGAAGCCTAGAATGGTAGAGCTGGTAGAGTATGTATGACATCAAGGTTTTTTGTACCTATTAGAGGAACCAACTCCTATGATCTTTGAGGGTGAGGTAAGAGAATTCTATTACACTATGGAATTATCAAATGGTTGTTTCAATTTTATGGCATAGGTGCTGGGAAAGGAAATTAAACTGGATGAAGAAGCATTAGGAAAGATTTTAGATGTGCTTAGTATTGGTGTGAAGACTATTATGAAGCAACAACCCTCAACTTAATTCATGATTGATGCTTCTAAGATAGGAGGAACATCATTAGCTGGTGTGAGAAAGAAGTTTCTCACAAGTGAGTTCCAGTTGGTGTTTGAGTTTATAAAAAAGGTCATTTAACAAAGGTTAGAGAAAAGAACTATATCCTCTACAATTGACTTATTTCTGATAATATGCTTAAGCAAGTTTGAGCTGATAAGTTTGCCTTCTATAATGATAGAGCATATGCACAAGGTGATGGAACTCTATATGGATATTTCTTAAACATGGTGTTTCAATATTTTGGAGTAGCTGGGACTAAAAGGACCCCATGGAACTATCAAACAAATATTTAGTTTGACAATATTTATGCAGAATGAATACATTGAAGGAAAAATAGGAATCGTATCACAGGTGTCTTAGCTAATAGCTATTCAAGAAAATCTAAGCAAAGAAATGGAGGAGTTGAGGATTAAGTTAGACTCTAAGGATGTTGAAATAGTACAATTAAAGATGAAAAATCAGTAGCTATCTTCTGAGGGACCAGGTGCTTTTGAAGAACTTGCAGCAGAAAATACTAGTCTAGGTCATGGTTGCAAAACTTACTGGAAAAGTTCAAGGACTAAATACAGAAGTAAAAAACCTTACCAAGCAGTTTCTAGAAGCTCATGCTATAGAGCATGCAAGAATTAAGATATTAATGAAGTCCCTTTCCCCCAAGCCTCCCTCTAACTAAGTTGTCTTATCCCTATCCTCTTATTAACTATGTGTTAGTTTCCTATTCTTGTCGTCATGTTGGCTTTTGAAGATAGTTATTTTGTTTTTTGGTATAATGTAATATTACTAATCCCCTTAACAATGAGTGAATTTCTGTTTGTGTGCTTTATTATTTTCTCTTTATTTTAAAAGCTGTTCTTCATGTTAGTGTTTCCTAGTGGCCATAAGTTAACCATCTTGTGCTTACTTTATTTTGGGTTTACTATTATTACTTTTCAATGATGCCAAAAGAGGGAATACTGAATACATAAGGTAGGTACTATATGTGTGTGTGTTCTGATATATAAAGGACTAGGCACCAAATTAGAAAATATGACACTCAACTGAATGTTGATGAGTGTAAGCATATTGACAAGGGGAACATTGAAATGAGTTTTTAATGTCAATTGACAACAAGGGACCAGGTCCCTAAGTTATGTGATATACTGACAAAGGGAAGCAAAGTGCAAATTAAATGAGGGAACATTCACTGATAGTAGTGGTAATCACCCCAACTGTATAAGATGAATGAGTTTGATTCTCAAAAGATCTGTTGTCATGTTCTGTGGTTTGTCATCATACAAAAGGGGAAAAAATTTCTAAATCTTATTTTGATGATGAGCAACTGATAATGAGGGACTAGGTCTATGCATCTTTATGGAAATATACATCTGTCATATGGCATACACAGTTTTATCTTCTAGTGTAACAAACTATGTAAGTGAGATGTGTACCTTTTAGGATACTTGGCCCAATCAAATTTCTACCCTAATCATTATTTTACTATAAAAGAAAAAGAATGCTTATCAAATAAGTGACTTTTCGTAATCCAGATTATTAAGAATTGAAAAAGGCAAACACTCAATCTAGCTTCATTGCTCAAGTATTACTTAAGTGCTTATTTTCTGAATGTATTGAAAAGAATGAGTGTTCTTGAGTTGAGTCCTGAATTATAAGTGAATTACTCATGTTATAAGATTAATGTTTACTTGTTTTCTTTAGAATGCTTAGGTAGAGTTTCCTAAGTTTAATATTGGTTAGAGTTAATCAATATTAGAGAGAGTACTTGGCAGATATTTCAAGGTAGGCTTGTAGTAGAGTTAATACAAGTAGGAGGAGCCTAGAGTTAGCTCATTGAAGTCTTTAATCAAGAGTTTGATTATAGTAGATTTATGGGTGCTTGTGAGGGTAAGCCATTGTTTTCCACCCTTGAGCAAGGAGGTTTCCACATTAAAATCTATGTGTTTTTACTTCCTTGCAAAGCTTTAAGTTTTCATTTACTTTATTATTTGATTTCTTCTAACTGACTTAAAGAGGCCTGGTTCCTCACTGTGTGTTGCAACACCTTTGAGTTTCATCAGTGGATTTGGTAGAGCTTGATATGGTGATTTTGATGTTATCTTGGAGATGGATTGGCTTCATTTGTGCAATGATTCTCTAGATTGTAGGACTTCAAAGATCAATTTCACTTTCCTAATGATCCAGTATTAGAATGGGAAGAAATTTTCTTAGTATCAAAAGAGAGGCTTATTTCCTATATTAGAGAGTAGAAGTTGATTTCCAAAGGGTATCTATATCATTTGGTTTGGGTTAAGGATTATAATTTTGAAAGTCCTTTGCAATCTGTCCCTATGGTTAATGAATTTCCTAAAGTGTTTCCTAATGATCTTCTTGGAATTCCTCCTAATAGGGAAATAGATTTTGGGATCGATCTTTAACTGAATACCCATCGCATTTCCATCCCTCTTTATAGGATGACTCTGGCTGAACTAAAGGAACTTAAGAAGCAAATGAAAGATCTTCTTGAATAAGGTTACGATGAAGAAGAAGTATCTTTTTTCTAAGATTGATGATCTTTTCGACCAAATTTTGGGTGATAGATATTTCATTAAGATTGATCTTTGTTAGGGCTATCATCAGATGAAAATTAGGGAGGTTGATATTCCTAGACTACTTTTCATACCCGATATAGACATTACGAGTTTTTGATTATGTCATTTGGGTTGACTAATGCTCTGGCTTTTTTCATGGATCTTATGAATTGGGTGTTCAGGTAGTTTTTGGGATTTCTTGTGATAGTTTTCATTGATGATATCTTGATTTACTCTAAGAGTGAGAAGGATCATGGAAATCACCTTTGAATTATGCTGTAGACTCTTATAGATCAGAAACTGTATGCTAAAATTTCTAATTGTGAGCTTTGGATGAATGTTGTGAACTTTGTTGCCATGTTTTTTCTTGTGAGGTGATCAAGGTGGATCCACAGTAAGTTGAGGCAGTTAAGAAGTGGCTTAACCTATGACTCCAACTAACATTAAGAGCTTCTTGGGCTTTGCTAGGTATTATAGAAGGTTTGTGGATATTTTCTCTTCTATTCCTGCTCCATTGACAAGGTTAACTCTTATAAAGTAAAGTTTTGTGGTCTGATGCTTGTGAGGGTAGATTTTAGAAGTTGAAGGGTAAGTTGACTTTTGCTTTCGTTTTGACCCTACTCGAGGGTATTTATGGGTTTGTTGTGTATTCTGATGCATCTCATATGGGATTGGGTTTTGTTTTGATATAGCATAATAAGGTCGTGTCCTATGCTTCCTTGCACTTAAGGTTCATGAGAAGAATTATCTGACGCATAACCTAGAGTAGTCAATGGTGGTTTTTGCGTTAATGATCTTGCACCATTATCTGTATAGGGTGCATACGAATATTTTTTCCAACTGTAAAAGCTTGTATTATGTGTTTACTTAGAAGGAGTTAAATCTCAGGTAGAGGCGGTTGCTTGAGTTGCTTAAAGTTTATGACATAAGTTTGCAACTACATTCTAGGTAAACCTAATATGGTTGCTGATGCTTTTAGTAGGTTGTCTATAGGGTATTTATCTTATTGATGAGGAAATAAGAGGATTGGTGAAGGATATTCATAGGATGGCTAACTTGGGAGTTCATCTTTTAGACTCTAAGGATGGAGAAGTGATTGTTCAAGAAGTGATTAAATCATCTCTTGGTGCTGAGAGGAAGAAAAAGTAGGTTATAGTTCCCATACTTATATAGATTAAGTTTAATATAGGTCAGCAAAAAGTTAAGACTTTTGAGATTGGGGGAGATAACATCTTAAGGTATCAAGAGAGGTTGTGTATTCCTAATGTTGATGGGTTGCGAGAAAGAATTTTGATTGAGGTGCACGAGTCTAGATATAGTTCATTCGGGTTCAATAAGATATACCATGACTTGAAGGAAATTTACTGGTGGAACAATATAAAGAGAGATGTGGAAAATTTCATGGCTAAATATATGGTTTGTCAGCAAGTCAAGGTTAAACACTTGAGGCTTGGTGGCATGTCTCAAGAGATAGAGTTTCCTATGTAGAAGTAAGAGATGGTCAATATGGATTTCATTATAGGTATTTTGTGGTCTTGAAATCAGTATGATTCTATTTGGGTCATTATGGATAAAATGACTAAGTCGACTTACTTCTTGCCTTCGAGGACTAACTATTCAAGAGAGAATTATGCTAAGTTGTTCATTCAGGATATTGTGAAGTTGCATGGGGCGTCAGTTTCCATTATTTCAAATTGAGGTATGCAATTTTCTTTTCACTTCTAGCATTCATTTCAGAAAGGTTTGGGTACTTAGGTGAACCTTAGCACCACTTTCCACCCTTAAACGAATGGATAAATAGAGTACTCTATTCAGACTTTGGACGATATTCTAAGGACCTATGTGATTGAATTTAATGGTAGTTGGGTAATGAGTTTGCTTACAATAATATTTATCATTCTAGCATTTAGATGACTTCGTTTGAGGCACTTTATGGTAGGATGTGTATGTCTCTTATCATGTGGTTTGAGGTAAATGAGACTAGGTAGTTTGGTCCTGAATTGGTTCACCAAGCCATGAAAAAGGCGAAAGTAATTAGAGAAAGACATAATACTACTCAAAGTCATCAAAAATCTCATGCTGATATGAGGCGAATAGAGTTGGAGTTTAAAGTAAGTGATTGAGTATTCTTTAAGGTGTCTCCTATGAAAAGACTCATGAGGTTTGGGATAAAGGAGAAGCTTAGTCCCCATTATGTTGGACTGTACTATAAACAGAGCTGGGAATGTGGTGTATGAGTTAGATTTGCTAGCAAGTTTGGCTTCTATTAACTTGTTTTTCATGTGTCTATGCTGAAAAAGTATGTGGGTAATCCTTCTTTGATAGTGAGTGTTGAGAATGTTAGCATTACAAATTCTTTATTTTATGAGGAAGTCCTGATGAGATATCGGACAGGTAAGTTCATAGATTGAGGCCTAAGGATGTAGCTTCGTTAAAGGTTCTTTGGAGAGATCAAAGGGTGGAAGATGGTACATGGAAAGTTGAGGAAGATATGAAGGCCAAGAACCCATTCTTGTTCCCGGTGTTGGGCAAAAGTGCTTGAGGTATGAATTTTATCCCTTTTTGAGATTATCATTTGATTCTGGTGTATATTTGCTATTCTCGTGCTAAAAATATCCCAGATCATCATTCGGGGAGGAATGATCCTAAGGAGGGGATAATGTGAGCCCCTAAAAAACACAATCATTTTATTTTTGACCCTCCTAAGTTTGTAATGTCAGTTTTTGACTTAAATTATGTTTAGTGGTGTAAAAAGGGTAATTTGGAAAAGTTTTGGAATTTAGAGGTTCAGGGTCAGTTTGGGACCTCAAGGTAGTGAGGGTCCGTGATATTGGCATGACACAAATTTCGACCTCTGTGATATTGGCATGGCATGGAGGCTACCCTCCACGATATGGCGTGCCATTCTCATGTTTTAATTTCATCCAGCTTTTGTTTTTTCACTTGGGGTGAGGGTCTTTTGGTAATTTTATTCGTTGTACGACCTTATAACATAAATAACCCCATTCCCTTCAGTTTTTAGTGATCAAATCATTCTCTTTCTCTCTCAAGCTCAAAAGCCAAGAACATTTAAGGTTTTTACGTTGAATTCACATTCAAGCTTTAAAGATCAAATTGAGTTTAATTTCTTATGCATTTCAGGCATGTATCTCATTTCCTAACTTTAATTTTACAATGTGGTATTTATTTACTTATTATCCAAGTGGTTTAATTTGATGGGTTTGAAATTGGGTTGAGGGGTTTTGATTGGTATTACTTGAATTACTTTTCCCATGTTTTAAATTAATGATTTATACTTTAAATTTAAGGTTTTGAATTGAATAGGTGCATTGTTATTGGAAATGGAATGGGCAACATAGGTTTCTCTAAATTGAACATTTTGGCTTAGTAGTGACATTTACCCCAACCTACTTTGTGAATTTTATTTTTGAACATGGATTATTACATAATTCAACTTATTTATGAACCCAATTGCATTACAATAATGGATAATTAGTTAAAATGGATTTGAAAGGCTCTTGGTCGCCATGGTTTGGATTTTAAAATGGAACTTGGGAGTCTGAAGATTACATGGATTGTTTTGGCATGATTACATGAGCTTGTAAGAATAATTGGTATGACGATACCTAGTGGTAAATGCCTTAATATATGACTCCAGGGATAACATTTTGGTTTATGTGCAAATTATTTTAAATTGGGCTTATAAGGAATTATATAGCTCACTGTGAAGGTGTAGTCCCAATGGGACTAACACTGGAAACCACGTTTGCCAGTGTAGGGGTCTATATGACTACGTGCTTGGTTTACATATTATATTTGGGAATGGATAGAGCCTTGGTGCCGTTAGCCCTCTCTTCAGATTCCTTGATTGACATGGCTAACACGCACTAGATCCCTTTCAGCAGGGGAGATGAACCCAAATAGCCAGTGGGTGGCTTTAGGATGGAGAGAGCTACATAGTTTGGGGTAATGGTTTAAACTCATATGTTCATGACCCTTGTTCCTATTTTGACATTCAATATATGTATATATAATTGTTGTGCTTATGGTTTTGAATGGTTTATGGCATTGGCATTATTTTATCACTTTCCTTGAGTTATATGCTAGCGCCGTCCCTAGATGCTACATTATTTCATGATGCAGGGTCCAAAGGGTTTTCTTTTTCTCCTGTGCAACATTAGGTGGTTGAGTACTCTTGTGGATTTGCTGTGAAGTGGTGAGCATCCATCTTTCAGAAGGCCCGATCATTCACTAGTTTCATTACTATGCTAGTACTTAGGATTTCCTTTTTGGTCATAGTCGGGGGCATGTCCCGACTCAGTTGGTATTCTGAATTTAGAGGCTTTTGTGAACAAGTGTGGGTTGGATTCTTGGTTTTGACTCTTTAATCTTTCATTTGAATTATTTATCTTTATTTCTATCTTGATTGGCTTCCGCTTATTTATTATTATTGTGCTCTTAGGGTTAGGCTAATGGGTGGTCTTTGGTCCACGGTAGGCTTGAGATACCCATCATGACTAGGCTGTGGTTCGGGTTGTGACAATTGTGCATGTCGATAAGCTTATATTCTCCACCAATTTTGTGATACTAGATTGTGAGATTGACCATGAAGTCCCAATTATTCTCGGCAGACCTTTTCTTTCTATCGGAGAGCATTTATGAATTTGGAGTGAAACAAAATAAAATATAGAGTAAATCACAAAGATGTGTCTTTCAAAGGGGGCAAGTCCATGAAGCAACCAAAGGACTTGCAAGTTATCTCCGTAATTTACATAACCGATGACAAAGTGGCTGATTCTATATAAGTAGATTTTGTAAGTGAGATATTGATGGAAGTTTTATGTAACCTTGTGAGTGAGTAGATTAAAGAATATGATGAGGTAGAGGCATCTTTGATGGGTCTTGGCTCCTACACCAAGAATCCTTACAAGTTGGACGTTGATTTGAAAAATTGGGAGAGTCCTTTGCTATGTCTTTTTTAGTGAAGATAACACCTTACTCATTATTATTGCATAAGATTTGTTGCCATGGCAAATGGAATCCTTGAAGTTGGTAATGATAAAGTTTATTTTCTCCATTGGGTGGAATATTTCAGATATCATAAGGATTGGTCCCGGTATTTGTACCCATAAGATAAAGTTTAAGCCTGATTTTGTATCGAGTGTTGAGAACCAATGAATATTAAATCCTTCAATGCAAAAGGTTGTGAAAAAAGAGATAATCAAATGGTTAAATGCGGGCGTCGTGTATCTAGATATGAATATCACATGGGTAAGCCCAATTTAATGCATCCAAAAGAAATGAGGAGTCACGATATTTCCTAATAAATATAGTAAGATTATCCCCATAAGACTAGTTAAAGGTTGATGAGTATTCATGGATCATAGAAAATTGAACTTTGGATAAAGAAGGACTACTTTACTATTCATGGATTACATAAAATTAAACTTTGGATACAGAAGGACCACTTCACCATGCCATTCATGGAGCAAATTCTTGATCATTTGGCATGTCGAAGTTGGTATTGTTTCTTATATGGGTACTCCAGATATAATTAAATTTTCGTCACACCTACGGATTAATAAAAGACTACCATAATATGTCCATTTTGTACTCTTTCCTTCAAGCGCATGCCCTTTGGGTTATTCAATGCACATACCACTTACCAAAAATGAATGTTATCTATCTCTTTTGATATGGTGGAGGATACCTTGGAGGTCTTTATGTATAATTTTTCTATTGTGGTTGATACTTTTAAATCATGTCTTGAACACTTGGGAAAGGTACTCTAACGATGTGTTGAAACTAATCTTGTGTTGAATTGGGAGAAGTGCAATTTTATGGTAACGGAGGGTATTATTCTTGGGTACAAAATTTTAGGTCAATGTATTCAAGTTGACCAAGAGAAATCTGAAATTATTTCCAAGCTACCCCCTCTAATATCCATAAAAGGGTGTTCGAGGTTTTCTTGGGCATACCGGCTTCTATCTAAGGATCACCAAAGATTTCTCCAAGATTGCTCATTCAATGTATAATCTTCTTTAAAAAAGAATAAAAATTCAACTTTGATGGTGATTGTGCAAGGGCATTCAATTTCCTCAAGGAAAAACTTTTGTCGGCTTCCATCATCATGGGCCAAAATTAGACACTTCTATTTGAATCAATATATGATGCAAGTGGCTTCGAATTGGGTGTGATGTTAGGCCAAAGGAAATACAAATTTTTTCATGCAATATATTATGCTAGAAAGTACTTGAATAATGCACAATGAAATTATATGGTTATAGAGCAAGAGTTTCTTTCCTTAGTCTATACTTTTGAAAAATTTCATGCGTATTCATTAGGCATGAAGACTATTATGCACACTGATCATGCGACTCTTTGATATTTAATGACTAAAAAAGAGGCCAAGCCTTGGTTTATTAGGTAGATCTTGCTATTTCAAGAGTTTGACTTCAAAGTTAAGAATTGAAGAGGATGTGACAACCAAGTGGCGGACCTCCTAACCTACCTCAAATCTAACAATGAAAAGTTTGGTAAGATTAAGATTAATGGCATATTTCCTAATGAGCTTGTCATGACTCTCAAGAGGAGTATGCTACTATGGCGTGCAGATTATGCGAATTATGTGGTATATGGTTTTCTCCCTGACGACATAAATCATTATTAAAAGAAATTCCTCCATGATGTAAAGAAATACTATTGGGATAAACCTTATTTATTTAGGGAGTTTCTGTAGGTGTGTTATGGAATCAAAGATGTGGGCCATTGTTGAGGCTTGAGATTCATACCTATTTGGTGGTCACCATGGTGGTGTGAGAACAGTATAATGTACTTTAAAGTAGGTTTTACTGACCCACCCTTCATAGAGATTCTCATGAATTTGTTCAAGATTGTACTCATCACCAAATGCAAGGAAGTATTTCAAGGAGGCATAAGATTCCATTGAAGCCTAATCTCGAGGTGTAGTTGTTTGATGTATGGGGAATTTGTTTTATGAGGTTCTTCATAAGTTCATATGGAAATAAGTACATATTGGTTGCAGTTGATTATGTGTCAAAATAGGTGGAAGCCATTGTTTTGTGAAATAATGAGAGCAAGTGTGTCATTCTTTTCCTGAAGAAGCACATCTTTACAAGGTCGAGGAGTCACTGAGAAATTTTTAGTGATGGAGGCTTGAAATTTTATAATCGGGTGATTTGTTCTTTACTTGAGAAGTATTGGGATACTAGGATCAAAAGGAGCCCCCTTGAAAAATAACCAAAAAGAACAACCAAGGAGTAGGTAAAGTGTACAACTACTAGACTCACACCAACTCCTACAAATTACCAAAGAAAAAATATTTTTGTAATTTTTTCAATTGTTTTTCAAATTTACTCAACAACTAGGAAAAAAATAAAAACAAACCCTGTAGCATCACTTTACCCTAAACCATGGGAAAGTTCTGCACCCACACTTAAAAACACATTTTGTCCCCAAAATATCATTCAAAGTAAGGATTGAAATACTCACTAAGGCCTCTAGGCCTAGCTAGTAACACCTTCATACATCAATGAGGTCGGGAGGACCCCACACCCATTCTTTTCCATGCTTCTTAGCTTGGATCTCTAGTACTTAGACTTCTCTTTAACCTGTAACTCAAAAAACAAAAACTACATGACATGGAAACTAAAGTACAAAAAATAAAATACCTACCTTAACTTGGGTTGCCTCCCAAGCAGCGCCTGATTTAGTGTTGCAGAACAACCCATATTTTTATTTCTCATCCATATTTCTTCATCCTCTTCCTTCTTTTCAGAGGCCATCCCCTCACTTTATCTAAACTCTTGAGTGTGTAATCTCAAGGTTTTCATCTTTTCCAACAACAACCTTTTTAGTCTCTTTTTTCAGCTTCACCCTTTTGGGCATAATGGGTGATTTGGGAACCCTTATGAGATTATCCAAAGAGTTCATTGGTTGTTTGGGATCCACCATACACTCATCTACTTTTATAGCCATAATCATACATATATCTTTATAGTGCGATGGTGGATTTAGTTATTTCTATACTTTCAATGCTACCTCTTCATAATCCAGTCCCATTTTAAAAGTACCCTTTCTAACATCAATCGGTGCTCCTTCCTTTGCCAAAAATAGATTTTCTAATATGATTGGCACTCGGTCATCTACATCATAATCTAGAACAATAAAGTCAACAAGAATAATAAACTTACCAATCTTAATAAACACGTCCTCAATGTTTCCTTCGAGATGCACTCTAGTTCTATCTGCCATTCGAAGCACCAGAGAGAATAGTCTCGGATTCCCTAAACCAAAAGTATAAAAGAATGACAAGGGCATCAAGTTTATGCTTTCCTTTAAATCACTCAGATCATAGACCACATCATTGTTACCAATTTGTATAGCGAGGGTGAAAATCCCTAGGTCCTTCAACTTCTTGGGCATCTTTCTCATAACCACCTACCTACACTCCTCATTTAATTCCACCATCTCAATATCCTGCAACTTTGTCTTATTAGTCACCACATCCTTCAAGTACTTATAATACTTAGGAAAAACTAATAAAACTTTTAACAAAAGAAGATTAATGTAAAGTTCTCTGAATATGCCAAAGAACTTCTTGAACAAGAATCCTTCTTAGCCTTTTTAAGACTTTGAATGAATAGTGGTGGTGGATTTTTTGGGATATGCTAGCTGCCTTAGTTTTTTGGTACTTAGAATTCCCTAAATTTTTAGCCTCTTTCCTTGAAACTTCCTTCTCTTCAACCTGCTGTGGGACTAACTCTACCTGATTTTTTTTTTCTTGTGAGACGTATCAATGAGGTCTCTGTCACTCGTCAAGTTGATTTACATAACTTTCTTTAGATTTTTTTTATTACTAGGCAACCCACCTTGAGGCCTGGTACTATATTCCTGAGCCAATTTCCCCAACTATGTCTCAAAATTCGCTTGAGCAAGTTGTTGTTTTTTTTATCTCAGCATCCATTTGTTCTTGGATGGCTAGGATCTTCTTCAATGTCTTATTAATAGTACTGGCCTACATATAATGCTATTGAAACTACTGAGTTTTATTATTGCCCCTTGAATACTTAGGCTTACTCTGCCACTTGTGGGTGTAGGCATTACCATAAGTTTCCTTCTGTTCATGAAACACCCCAAACTTTGACCCTTGAAAAGTTTCTTAAGTTTTGAATATTTTGGCTAACATACAACTTAAAGGTGCTATTCGTATGCTTGGGTACTGAAACACCCTAGCTTTGAACCCTTAAAAGATTTTCTAAGTTTGAGATTTTAGGCAAGGTATGATTTAAGCAAACTTCTCATATGCTAGGGTATGATCTAATACCCACTCTCTGGTATTATGATCAGTTTAGGTTGATAAAATTTGGTCTAACGTAAGGTTTGGCCTCCCCTTAGTCATATGTAAGGGTACCAGTCGTAAGTTGCCAAGTCGTTTGATGTCTTGTGCTTGACCTAGTGTATTCTTCCTAGGGTATGAGTTGTAGGGTACTTCTCATAACTTAGGGTATGAGTTAGATTAGCATGTTCATATGTTAGACAATTTGGCAGTTCATGGTGAGGCCTAGGGTATGAGATAGGGTACCACTCATACTCTTTGGCTTTGGTGTGGAGGTTGCACCCTCTAGTGAACAAATTTTAGCTTTTAAGCTGAGTGCATTCCAGACTTTTACAACCTCAAATCCCTTAAGTCCCCACATTATATGTCATGTTATGGTCTCTTATAACACTTATTAGAAGATCATAACACACTAAAAACACTCTCTATCTCACTCTTGAAGATTGGAGGCTAGTGTTTCCACAAGTGTTCTTCTAAAGGCAAAAAGTGGTCAAGTTCTTTCCATGGATCATCTTGTATAAAGGCGTATGACTCTTACCTCATTGTTAGTTCAAAATATAATGTGTTTTAAATGTTGATTATGACTTCTAAATAGTGGTTTTTGAAACCAAATATTAAGGGTTTTGATTCATATTGATGAACTTTGGTTGCACTTGTTTAAACTTGTGTTTATACATGTTTTTGATGATTATTTGTACATATGGGTTCTTTTTGATTATGTTTTAACAAATGAGTCATGAGTAACCCTAAGCTTGATGATTTCTACCTTTATTTTGGTCTTAGTACAAGGTATGCCCTCAAGGTGTTTGTAAGAATGTGTAAGAGAAATAACTAGTCACATGTTAATAGTGTTTTGAACTTGGGAAATTTCCTAGTAAGTATTAATGCTTGGTAAATGGAATTGTAAAGGCCTTGTTGGCCATGTAATGAGTTAATTAGAGACTTTGGTGATTTGATTGGTTAAAGGGGTTAGAGTTCCTAAGCATGAAATTAAATTATGTTTGGAACTAAAACTTGATATTAGAATACTAATGAAGAATGAATGGTTTTGTATAGGTCTTGATGACAACAAATTTACTTGAGAGGTGATTTTAGCAGAGGAATTGTCCTATTAAAGTAATTGATTGATAAATAATTTCATAAAGACCTTGGGGTCATGTATGGTGTTGAATTATAACCTTGGTTACTTAAATTAGCTAAATGGGTTAGAGTAACTAATTGTTGAATTGTATGGATATTAATTCATGGAAAAAGGGTTGGTGTCCCGATGTTGACTAGTAATGGTCACAACGGCTTGTGGTTAGAGTCCACTTTTCTAATAAAATGATTTCTGGTTAGAGTCCATTTGCTTAATAAGACGGCTAGAGGTTAGAGTCCTCTTGATTAATATTATCAAGAAGTTAAATCCATCTAAACTATAAGGGTGAAAGGTTATAGTCCTTTACTCTATGTCTTATGATCGGGTGCTTGAAAATGCGTGCTAAGCCTTGTTTCATTTTTTAGCACTTTATGTATCTATACATATCTACAAATATGCCTATGTATATAAATGTAGTTGCTTACGATGGCTTGACTTGGTTTTCAATAATGAAACTATTTTATCCTTACCCTTGAGTTCTATGCAAGTGCTCCAACCGTTAACGATCTCTGGATGCTATGTCCTCATGTGACACAGGGGCAGAGCTTCTTATTTTATTTATGTGCAGTAACCAAGTGTTCGAGTGGTTTGTGTGTTGACATTGAAGTAGTGAGATTCCATACTTCGGAAGTCATACATTTCATGGTCTTTCTATCTTATGTCATAGACTTATTTTAGACTTGGTTTTTAACTATTGTCGGGGGCATGTCCCGACCTATTATAGACATCGGATTAGTAAAGGCTTTGTGAATGACTGTGGACTTGGGAATGTTGGCTTAGTATGTGACATTAATGGATTGGTTAGGCACTTCTTATGTTATAATTACTAGTCTTGTTTCTGCTATTTTGTTATTTGTTAAGAGTTTATCCAATAATTATGGAATGATATGATGGTTGGGTTAGGTTAATGGGGAAATATCTAGTCCTTATTGGTCTTAAGATGCCCATTACGACAAGGCCCTGGTTTGAGTTATGTCAAGTTAATATCAAATTTAGGTTCATGGTCAGTTAGGTGTCCATAAAGCTGTGTCAAGTAGGGTCTCTTTTATGGGTGTATAGCATGCCACACTTATAAGAGAGGGGCTACGAGTAATTTAGGAATGTTTTTCTTTCTTGTGGTTCTCTCTCGAGCTATTGAGTCTAAGGTCTTGGATTCCTCTAATTTCTATGTTCTCATCTTTCAGATCATGCCTCCAGGAAGATTTGACATCCAATCAAACCCTTCTATCCTGACTGGGGAAAATATGGATGGAGCTCATCCAACTTCTTGGGTTTAGACCCAGTCAAGGGTCATGACATCTAACTGTCCTTATGAGGTTCTACCTACCCCCACTAACCCTACTTTTGAGAGTGACACTCTTACTCGATCACCTAAAGGGGATGCTACTAATGATGAGTACCATTGCTCTATTAATCTGTTGACTCAGTTGGTAGCTTCACAATATGAGCATGGTGTTCCTGTCGCTCGCTCTTCTAGGCCAAAAAGGTTGGCTAGTTCTTGAGGTTACACCTTCCCATGCTTATAGGTGTAAAGGTTAAGGAGGATCCTTAAAATTTCATTGATGAAATGGAGAAGATCTTATGAATTATGCATACTTCAGAGGTTAAGGGTGTTAAGTTTGATTCTTATTAATTGAAAGATGTGACATACCAATGGTACAAAGAGTGGGAATAGTCAAGAGGTGAGGATGCCAGTTCTGCCATATAGGAGGATTTCTCTAGTGCCTTATTGGACCCCTTCTTTCCTCAAGAGTTAAGGGAAATAAAAATATAAGAGTGTGTGAATTTGAGGCAAGGTAGGATGTCTGTAAAGGAGTGTGTCTTGAAATTCCATCAGTTGCCTAGGTATGCTCATGCGATGGTTTCTAGCATGAGGGCTAGAATATGTTAGTTTGTTTCTGGATTATCTCGTGAGTTGGTCCTTGAGAGTAAGGCGGTCTTATTGATCAAATACATAGACATCTCTAGATTGGTTTTGTATATGCAACAAGTGGAGGAAGAGAAAAAAAATAGGTATAGATTAATGAGAGGTAGAGTAAAAGGTGTTGGTTTTCAGAATAAAGTAGAGGCCAACAGTTTAGTGGAAAGTGGTACAAGAGAAAGAATTGGGTGAGTTCTAAATCCTATTCTAAGGCTAGTACTCCCTACTCAAGGCCGTCCGAAGATAGATGTTTTTAGAGAGGTAATGCTTCTAGGGCACAAGGCACCCAGCTTAGGCTAGTAGGGCCTAATCAACACCAACCTACCCTCTTTGTAGATTCTGTGGTTAACATTATCATGGTCAATGTGAGAAGAGGAGGAAAAAATGTTTTAGATGTGGTTAGGTTGGGCACATGCAGTGGGAGAGACCCTCTCTAGTGGCCTTTTGAGCCAATAGGGTCCCTATTTCTACCTCATCTGCTTTTGCACTGAAGGGTGTTGTTTATGATTATGCTTCTATTTCTGGTGTTGGTACTAGCTGGAATCACTTGTATGCACTTGCTACTCGCTAGGAGTTTAAGGCATCTCCAGATAGTGTTACGGCTACATTAAAACTTTTCTCCTGTGATGTGTATTGTTTACTTAATTTGGGTCCTCTCTCTCTTATGTGACCCCATTTGTGGCTTTGTATTTTGGTTTCAATACTGAGTGTCTATCAATTTCTTTTTATATTTATACCCTGGTAGGAGATTCTATGGTTGTTAAAAGAGTCTATAAGGGGTTTATGCAAGCTGTTGGTAGTAAAGAAACTCTGGTAGATTTGATAGAGTTGGATATGGTCGATTTTGATGTTATTTGGGGATGGATTGGTTACATTCGTCATATGATTCCTTAGATTGTTGGATCCGTAAGGTCATGTTTAAATTCCCTAATGAGCCGGTTATTGTATGGGATGGGGTTCTTTAGTGACTAAGGGGAGGTTCATCTCATATCTTATAGCTAGAAAGTTGATTTCTAAAGGGTGTTTGTATCATTTGGTCTGAGTTAAAGATTCTAACTCGAAAGGTCCTTCTCTAGAATCTATTCTTGTGGTTAATGAGTTTCCCGAGGTTTTCCCCAATGACCTTCCTAGTATTCCCCCCGATAGAAAAATAGATTTTAGAATTGATCTTGTTTCAAACTCTCGTCCAATTTCTACCCGTCCTTATAGAATGGCTTCGGCGGAGTTGATGGTGCTCTAGGAGCAATTGAAGGATCTCTTAAATTAATGTTTTATCCATCCTAGTGTGTCTTCTTGGGGTTCCCCTGTGTTGTTTATATGTAAGAAGGATGGTGCATTTTGAGTGTTCATTGATTATCATCAGTTGAACAAGGTGACCATAAAGAATAAAAATCCTCTTCCTAGGATCGATGATTTGTTTGATTAGCTTCAAGGTGCAAAGTATTTCTCTAAAATTGATCTTAGGTCAGGTTATCATCAGCTTAAGATTACGAATTTGGATATCCCTAAGACTTCCTTCAGGACCCAGTATGGTCACTATGATTTCCTAGTTATGTCTTTTGGGTTGACTAATGCCCATGTGACATTCATGGATTTGATAAATAGGGTCTTCCATCTATCTCTGGACTTTTTTGTTATTGTTTTCATTGATGACATCTTGGTCTATTCTAAAAGTAAGGTGGATTATGTCGATCACCTCTATGCTGTGTTGCAAACCATAAAGGATTATCGTTTGTATACCAAGTTCTCTAAGTGTGAGTTTTGGCTGAAAGATGTGACTTTTCTTGGTCATATTATCTTTAGTGAAGGGATCATGGTGGATCCACAAAAGGTTGCAGTAGTTAAAAAATGGCCTAGACCTGCGACTCCAATTGATATTCGGAGCTTTCTGGGTTTAGCCGATTACTATAGGAGATTTGTGGTAAGTTTTTCGATTGTAGCTGCCCCATTGACTAAGTTGACCCTGAATAATGTCAAATTCTTATGGTCAAATGCATGTGAGGGTAGTTTTGAGAAGCTGAAAGATAAATTGACTTTGGCTCTAATTTTAACCTTGCCCAAGGGTATGATTGTTTTGTCATGTATTATGATTCTTCTCGTGTTGGGCTTGGTTGTGTGTTATGCAACATGGTAGGGTGGTGGCCTATGCTTCTAGGCAATTGAAAATTTCATTAGAAGAACTACCTTACTCATGACTTGGAGTTGTTAGTCGTAGTTTTTGCATTGAAGATTTGGCGACACTATCTCTATAGGGTTCATGTTGACATCTTTTCTGATCATAAGAGCCTTCAGTATGTGTTTACTCAGAAATATTTGAATCTCAGACAAAGAAGATGGCTTGATTTGCTAAAGGACTACAATATTAGTCTCCATTACCATCCAGGTAAAGCTAACATAATTGTTGATGATCTTAGCAGGTTATTAATCTGAGGTGATTTTATACACATCAGTATCATTATTCTAGCTTATTTGTCTTATTTTGAGAGAAATTCATGTGTTTGATGTGTTCATATTGATATAAATAAGTATTTAAGTGTCCAAGTATGTGATTATAATGTTCAAAGTGTTTTCAAACAAGTTTGTACCTAATTGAGTCATTTAGAGTTCAACCCAAAAAACTAGTTTTACTAGCTTGAGCTAGGTGTGTCTAGTTGGTTTCGTTGGATTCTAATGTGTTTAATTTATTCCAAATGGTTTAATGGTTTAATTATATATGGAATAACTTGTTTGTAATGTGCAAAGCTTAATTTGACTAGGTCGAGTTGGAACATAAAGTTGAAGATCATTACGAATTAGCGTTATCTTAGCTTTTATTTTGATTCGTCGTTGAGAATATTGTGCTATTTTGATCTTTAATTTATGGTGTGTGACATTGTAGAAGGTTTTGTGAGATGAATAAGGTGATATATTGATGATAAAAGGCTTGAAATTCATTAAAAATACACTACAAAAGGCATGGGAAAATGATAGGATGTTCAACACTTAGAATAAATTTTGGACGCAAGTCGACACGACCTCGATGAATCACTATTCCCAGTTCTTGTCGATGCGATCATTGACATGTTGCGTCGCTGATCCAAGCACTGCCAAATAACATTCTTTGCCAATACAGTGGACTTTGTCCTATTTTTAATTGAATAAGTTGCACACGAGGGAATATTTTGAAAGGTGTGCCAATTTCTAATCCTACAATACTTAGGATTATTTTAATATATATGCACACTTTGTGCAATTCTTGGACACGGAGGGACAATTACCTGGGAAACAAAATTGGATTTGGTGGAATTTTTTTGGAGGCTACACGTAAATTAGGTTTTAATATATTTTTACTTAGCCTTGAATTATCATATCATGTATTTAATTAATTGGATGGCGATTATGAATATCATCGGCTCAAAACCCTTATTCCAGGGTTAAAGCCAAGAACGTGAGTACTATTATTTTGGATTACTTCAATTTAATTTTGCTTATCATATTTGGTTGTTTGTTTATTCTTGTTTTAATTATTTAATGGATTGATCACCCATAAAATACATATATTGTCAACCTTTTGATCTTGGAAGAGGAAATAGGGAGATAGAACATGGGAATAAACAAAGTAGGGTTTGTATTCTTTTATAAAATAAAAAATTCAAATTAGTGTCTAGGACAGAGATGTACGTAGATGCCTTACTTGATTCAACATACGATGATAGCTTTAATACACTCAATTAGATTATTACATCCCCACTCAACGATGTAGTTGTAATGTCCATATTAGGTAAAATATTAGAGGTTTGGAAATCATGATCATACAATTAACCCTACGAATCAACAACCAAGATAAGAAAATTAGCGGATGAATGTTCAATAACATAGTATGATTGTACAAAGTGCTTTAACCCTGGGTTTTCTCCTATTGATTGTTCCAAGACTTTAATTTACACATTGTTCACTTTATTCTTAGTTTACAATTATTCAACACTGTTCTTGGTTACTTTATCTCAATTGTTAAACTAGAATTGTGTAGTTGTCAACACAAGTCCTTGTGGGATCGATATTCGGCTTTCTTGAAGGCCACTATATTACTTGGTAGACCACGTACACTTGCGTATGCACTGTCAGTTATCCTTAGGGATTTTAGCTTACGCAGATAAGGATAAGCGAGAGTTGGTAAAGGACATTCACTATTTGTCTAATCTTGGAGTTCGTCTCATAGACTCTGAGGATGATGGTGTATTTGTGCATCAGGTGTCGTAGTTGTCTCTTATGGTTAAGATAAAGGAAAAGAGAATGTTGGACCCTGATTTGATGAATATTAAGAGTAATGTTGGTCAATAAAAAGTTGTTGATTTTATGATTGGTGGTGATGGTATCTTGAGGTACAAAGGTAGGTTATGTGTTCCCGATGTCGATGGATTAAGGGAAAGGATTATGGCCGAGCCTCATGGATCTCGTTATTCTATTCATCCCAGTTCTACGAAGATGTATCATGATGTTAGGGAGTTTTATTGATGGAATAATATGAAATAAGTTGTGGCTAGCTATGTGGATGTGTATAGTGTGTCAACGAGTGAAAGTTAAACACATGAGACCCAAAGGTTTGTACCGAGAGATTGAGTTACTCGAATGAAAGTGAGAGGTAATCAATATGGATGTTGTCACTGGACTTCCCCGATCTCAGAACCAATGTAATTCTATTTGGGTCATAATGGATAGGGTGACCAAGTCTACTCACTTCTTGTCGATGAGGACTAGTTATGCATGGAGGATTATGCTAAGTTGTATCTTGCGGAGATTGTGATATTGGATGGTGCTTTGGTTTCTATCATATTGGATCATGGTACTCTATTCTCATATCACTTTTTAAAGTTATTCTAGAAAGGTTTGGGGACTACGGTGTGGCTTAGTACCGCTTTCCATCCACAATAGATGGACAAGTAGAGAGGAACATTCAGACATTAGAAGATATGTTGTGTGCTTGTGTGATCGATTATAGTGGTAGTTGGTACAACCATTTGCCTTTAATTGAATTATCCTATAATAATAGTGTAACACCCCGATTATCTGAATCGAAACTCTACACAGTGCTCATGACTCCAAAGGACCATAAGCAAACCCATGACTGATATATGTACCTGTACACTGCATAATATGACATGCGAATGTAGAAACATACACTGAGAGGCCGTAAGGTTCAATACTGAACTTAACTGAATAATAACAATGACGTCTGACATAGAGTGGTATCTCAATAACAAAACAAAACTGAAATGCTGAAGCCTGAAAAACATGAAAAATACTGTAGTCGTTTGAAAGCCTCTAACTGTCTGACTAAGGAGTTTATGGGACATGTCCCCAACTAACTTTGTCAACTAAAAACTGAATTGATATGATAAAATAAGATCACGTCCTTGGAGAATGAGGACTCACTGCTAAAACTCTGAACCCTGGAATGCTACTGTTGCTGCTGATCTAGGAGTTGTGTCTCTGATCCTATGGTGTAACATTAAAAAAAACACCATAGCACAAATGTGTCAGTACAAAAGAATGTACTGAGTATACATGTGAGGTAGGATGAAGACATGGGGCTTATATGCATGAATGATAATAACTGACTGACAAATATAAACGTAAGAGTACACACATGAATACATAGTAATTGAGATCGTATAAACATGATAAATGAATCTATATACTGATGACATGAATTTACTGATATCTAGCATGACTGATACTAGAGTTCCAATAACTGAAATAACTGATGACATGATTGACTATGTCTAACAGTCCTAAATCTGAGGGAACTATCTGAGTTCCATATTGTGACTGAGTTGACTGTATTGACAGTCCTAAAATCTGAATAACTATTTGAGTTCTTTTACTGGGACTGATACTGAAACTGTGGGAATAGTTATTTAACTGACATCAACCCTCATCTGACAGTGTTGATTTCTCAACCTATGCTGGCTACATAGTTTTGGAACACAAGGATGACTACTAAGAATTACACCTTCATCTAACAGTGTGTGTTCCCATCCTTGGGTTCACTCGGTGCTAATTTCTACTCCTATCTGAAGAGACTGAACATGATTGACTGATGGTACATGGACTGAGTTTACTAAATTCCGTCGACTGATGGACTACTATTGATATCTAATAACTGACTGATTTCATGAGATTACTGATCTTACTGAGTACTGAGTTCATAAGATTTCACAGATTTCCTGAGTCACATGACTGATTGACTTCTATGGAACATGGCTAGACTGAGAGTATCGTGAAAAAATGACAGGGCTCTAGGCACACAACTATATTTTTTGGGTACAAGTACCCCCAGCACTCAATAGAAGGAAACTGAGAAGGCATGACATTCCTGAACACATGACCAACACCAATAATCCATAAATACTTCTTGATCATAGGAATAGAGTTCATAATTCATAATGCCATAAATAAGGGATTTCATGCTTCAGATGGTTATCATTGTCTTGATCTTGGAAAAGAATGCATATAATATGTACATACTTGCATGATTTCAATATCATGAATGTTGCATAACACAACAGTCAATACACAACAAAAGCATGGAAATTGTGTTGCATCATAAGGGTTAGCATGGACTTGTCATTTAGATACTATTGAGTCATAAGGAACATGATTCTATCATTCTAGGCATTTTATCAAACACCTTACATGCACACTTTATAGCATAGGTGAAGTCATCAATTTAAGAATCTAAAACTACCCAAACTCATAGGTTTTCAATCAACAAACTCACATACTTCATGGAAAGTAATCAAGACACCATCTTGAAACATAAATAACAACTATCAACATGAATATGATCAAATCACAATAGGTTATTTAAAACATTATTCTTTGACTCCATGAATGAAAGGGATCCGTGGATGAACACTACGCATACCTTAGTTTGTGATTTCATAAAGATTGACAGAGAGATTCTTGAAATTTGACTATGAATTCCCTTGGAATTGAACCTTCTATGTAAACCCTAGGTCTTGTTCTTGAGAGTTTTTGAGAGTAATTGAGTATAAGTTGCTAAATTATGGCCAAATCTGGTGTTATAAGGCTTATATAGAGTGGGTAAATTGACCCTTTTAACCTTAGGACACGTCTTTAATTTTTGATAAAATTTCCCTATTTTTATCCTTGGCGCGACGCCCCACTATTGCCCCAAGTCTCTGGAAAGTGACAAATGGGAAATTGCACGGGGGAGCGATGTGGAGCTATCATGTTGCCACTTTATCTGCGACACGAAAGTTTGGCGTGATGCGCCATTATCGCGGAGCAACACTGGAAATTGACAATTGCCATTTGAGCTATCTCTGTGATGCGCTTTAACTCTTTGTTCGGGTGTCGGATTTGGGCGAATTTTATATCAATGGAAGGTTTATTAAACTTTCCACATGACAAAAAGTGAAAATCATAAAAATTCCTTATGGAATAATTATAATTCACTTTAGAAGCTAATACTAGGCATTCTTGGGATGAAATTAGCTAGGAAGTAAATTCGGGGTATTACAATATGTCTCTCTTGGGAACATTCATCCTCGAATGAGACTGGCTGAGAGAGGGAACAATAAGCTGAACATGAACTGAACATGGATAACTAGAACATGATCTCATGACTGATAAGATGAACATAACATACTAAACATACATATCTGATACATGTGTAACTGATTCATGAATGCATAACTGAGTGCTTTGAGGAACTAAATTTTCTCACAATGAGAATGCATGTCTGATGCATAATTATATAACTGAGCTGGTACATGAATGCATGAACGAATATGCAATGGCACTTGATACCAAGTTTGTGATGACACATGAGCATAAAACTGAATACCAAGTTTTCACTGAATACTGAACGTGAAGCTGAATAAACTTAAGGAGAACTGTTAACTTGATCTTGATCTGGATTGGCGTGAAAGTGGTGAGGATACTTGGCACGCATGTCTGCTTCTGCTTCCCAAGTATCTCCCTCGATGGATTGATTTCTCCAGAGAACTTTGACTAGAGGGACTTCTTTGTTCCTCAATCTACGAGTTTGATAGTCTAAAATTTCGACTGGAATCTCTTCATAAGAGAGGCTGTTCTAAACAACAATGTTATGAATAGGGACTACGAATAATGGGTCACCTACACACTTCTTGAGCAAAGAGACATGAAAAATTGGATGAACTGAGGCTAGATCTGAAGGCAAATCGAGCTCATAAGCTACCTTGCCGAAGCAACTGAGAATCTTGAAGGGGCCTACATATCAAGGACTGAGCTTTTCTTTCTTGCCAAACCTCTGCACTCCCTTCATGGGAGAGATCTTGAGGTAGACATGATCACTAATCTCAAACTTGAGACCTTTTCTACGCACATCTGCATAAGACTTCTATCGGCTCTTAGCATCTCAGAGTCTTTTATTGATCAACTGGACTTTCTCTAAGGCATCAACCACTAAGTCAGGCCCTATTATTGAGGCCTCACTAACTTTGAACCAACTGATTGGAGATCTACATCTCCTAACATAGAGAGCTTCGAATAGAGACATCTGAATACTAGAATGATAACTATTGTTGTATGCAATCTCCATTAAAGGCAAGTGGTCATCTCAACTACTCTTGAAATCAATTGCACATGTCCTTAGCATATCTTCTAAAGTCTGAATGGTCCTTTCTTCTTGACCATCTATTTTAGGATGAAAGGCTGTACTGAGATAAACTTGGGTACCAAGACCCTTTTGGAATGGTTTCCATAAGTGAGAGGTGAAATGGGTACCTCTGTCTGAGATGATAGATAATGGAACACCGTTTAATCTGACCATCCCTGATATAGAGTTTGGCATAATCTTCGACTGAATAAGAGGTATGAACTGGATGAAAATGAGCTGACTTGGTCATTCGGTCAACTATGACCTATACTGAATCATGTTAATGGCGAGTTCAAGGCAAACCCATCACGAAGTCCATGTTCACTTGTTCCCACTTCCAAGTAGGAATGGTGAACTCCTGTGTGGAACCACTAGGCTTCTAATGCTCTATCTTAACTAGCTAAAATATAGAGCACTTAGCCTCAAACTCTGCAACATCTCTCTTCATCCCATTCCACTAATAGATCTCCCACAAGTCGCGGTACATTTTAGTGGTCCCTGGATAAATAGAGTATCGCGCACCATGCGCTTTTGTAAGAATTTGCTGCCTCAAGTCATATACACCTAGAACACACAGACGACTCTAACAATAAAGAACACCATCTCTCCCTTGGGAGTAAACCTCTACTTTCTTATTTTGAGCTGACTCTTTTAGCTTAACAAGGATAGGGTCCCTGTCTTTTTTTTCTTTTACCTTGGAAACTAGAGATGATTCTAAACTACTCTGAACACATACACCACCCTTTGAAAAATTGACTAAGTGAATGCCTAGTCTGGCAAGCTGATGAACTTCCTAAACTAACTCCTTCTTATTTTCCTAAACATGAGAAATGCTACCCATCGACAGTCTACTGAGAGCGTCGGCCACTACATTGGCCTTGACCGGATGATAAAGGATGCTCATGTCATAATCTTTCAAGAGCTCTAACCCCTTCTCTGATGAAGATTGAGATCTTTTTGAGAAAAGACATACTGAAGACTCTTATGATCCGTGAAGATATCTACATGAACTCCGTAGAGATAATGCCTCCAAATCTTTAAGGCAAATACTACGGCTGCTAACTCAAGATCATGAGTAGGATAATTCTTCTCATGGGGCTTTAACTGTCTAGAGACATAGGCTATGACTTTACCATGCTGCATGAGGACACAACCCAAACCTACTCTAGATGCATCACAATACACTATGAACTCATCTGAACTACCTGGACGAGCTAGAATTGGAGTTGAGGTAAGTCGAGTCTTCAACTCACTCTTCTCGCAAAAATCGGACCACTAAAACTTGACCTTCCTTTAAGTCAATATGGACATAGAGAATGCAATATAAGAAAATCCCTTAACAAACCATCTGTAGTAGCCAGCCAAGCCTAACAAACACCTGATATCTGATGCAGAGACAAGGCGAGGCCAGTTTCTTACCACCTCGGTCTTCTGAGGGTCTACTCTAATTCCATCACTGGAAATGATATGACCAAGGAATGCTACTGACCTTAGACAAAATTCACACTTACTACATATGGTGAATAGCTGATGATATCTGATAGTCTGAAGTGCTATTCTGAGATGGTCTGCATGATCGCGCTCTATGCGGGAATAGACCAGAATATCATCCATAAAGACTATGACAAACATGTCCAAGTACTGCTTGAGCACATGTTTCATCAAGTCCATGAAAGTTGCTGGGTCATTGGTAAGACCAAAGGACATGACTAGAAATTCGAAGTGACCATACCGAGTACGGAAAGCTATCTTCGGAATGTCACACTATCTAACTTTGAGCTGATGGTTGCCTGATCTGAGGTCTATCTTAGAGAAATAACTGGCACCCCAAAGTTGGTCAAATAAGTCATCGGTTCTAGGAAGAGGATACTTGTTATTGACCGTAACTTTATTGAGTTGACGGTAATCAATGCACATTCGGAGAGAACCATATTTCTTTCATAGGAATAAGACTGGTGTGCCCCACGGGAAAATGCTGGGTCTGATGAATCCCTTATCTAAGAGATCCTTCAACTGTTCTTTTAGTTCCTGGAGTTCTGCTGGTGCCTTCTATATGGCGGAATAGAGATAGGCTGAGTACCTGGAAGAACATCTATGTCGAAGTCTATTTCTTTTTTGGGAGGAATTCCTAGAAGATCTTCGGGAAAGACATTCGAATACTCATTAACCACTGGGACTGATTTAAGACTGAGATATTCAGAACTTGAGTCCTTAACATGCACAAAATAATAAACACACCCTTTGGATATCATTTTCCTTGACCCAAGGTAGGAAACAAGCTGACCTCTGAACGCTGAAGTATTACCCTTTCACTCTAGGATGGGTTCATTTAAAATTTGAAACTGACATCAAAATCAGTCATCTCTAACTCGACTAAATTTGCTGATATGAATTTCTAAAATATCACAACTGGGTAGTTCCTATATACCCGTTGAGCTATGATTAATTTACCCACTGGGGTAGAGACTAAAAAAGGCTCTAATAGAATTTCAGGACTGACTCCAAAATTGCCTGCTATATAAGGAGTAACAAAAGATAAGGATGCACCTGGATCTACCAAAGCGTGAACATAAATATGAAAGATCTGTAACATACCAGTAACAACATCAGGAGAATTTTCCTGATTCTGTCGGGTCTGAAGAGTATAGAGACGATTTGGGCATTGCTCACTAGTAGCACTGGAAGTGGCACCCTGCTGGTTCGGGCGATCATACTGAGTTGCAGAATGATTTTTCTTACCTTGATAACCTAACTAGGGACAATCTTTGACTCTATGGCCTAGCTTTCCACAACTAAAATAGACATCGCTACCATCTCTGCAAGCACCCTTGTGGTTTTTACCACAAGTTTGACATAGAGGATTAGTTTGGGCATTGCTGACACTGCCCTAAGACTTAGAGCCTGGCACTCTATTTTTGTTACCCTATCTAAACTTGGGCTGTAGAAGAAGCTAGAACTGATGACTTATGATGAAATAGGGAATGGTTTCCTCCTTCTGATTTAGACTATCTAAAATTGAAGCTACCTATCCTAGCTTTCTTATTCTGCTTTTTCCTCTGCTTAATTTTCTGCTCCTTTATCTGTTGAGCGTGAGTCATGAGTCAAGCTAAAGTAATGTCACTATTTAGCATGGCAGAAATGCACTCGTTAACTACGCTATCATTTACCCCTGAAGCAAACTTGCTTATCTTAGCTATGTTGTCTGCGACCACATGAGGGGAATATCTTGCTAATTGAGTAAACCTAAGAGAATAATCTTTCACCGTCATATTGCCCTGCCTGAGGTTGATGAACTCTAGAACCTTCGCCTCCCTTTGCTCCTGGGGAAAGAATCCATCCAAGAAAGCCGTGACAAACTCCTCCCACTCTATAGGACCTGCACCATCTACCCTTTCGGACTTTCACTGTTTGTACCAAGTATGAGCCACATCTTGCAACTGGTATGTAGCTAACTTAACACTCTCAACAGTAGTCACCCCCATAATATCTGTCACCTTTTGGACCTGATCTATGAATTTTTGAGGGTCTTCATCTACCTTAGACCCAAGGAACATTAGAGGATTCATTCGGGTAAAGTCCCAAATCCTAGCTGCGGCTGAGTTGGCCACTCGGTTGGTCAGAATAACTGCTGGCCACTCATTATGGGTAGCTACTAACTGAGCAAGAGTGGTAAATGCGGTTTTGAATTCTAAATGAGAAACATGCTCACCCAAAGGATCTTTGGGCTGAGGAGCGGACTGGTTTCTTCTCTTTGGAGGCATGTTTTGAAATCAAGAGGAGAAATCAATTAGACTGAGAGATTAACTTATGATTATGCTCACAGGCATGACATGAATACTAAAAGAAGGGAAACTGTTTCTTAAAACATCTCATACCCTCCTGCACATAAATTTGGCGCGCAATACATCCATGTACAAGACTCTACTAGATGTAGCTTTCAGACTTCCTAGGACTCTGTTGAACCTTAGGCTCTGATACAAAGTTTGTAACATCTCAATTATCTGAAACAAAATGCTACACAGTGCTCACAACCCCGAAGGATCACAAGATAACCCATGAATAATATCTGTACCTGTACACTGCATAATATGGCATAAAAATATAGAAACATACACTGAGAGACCATAAGGTTCAATACTGAACTTAACTAAATAATAACAATAATGTCTGACATAGAGTGGTATCAAGATACCAAAACAAAATTGAAATACTAAAGTTTGAAAACATTAAAAATACTATAGTCGTCTGAAAGCCTCTAACTATCTGACTAACGAGTTGATGGGACATGTCCCCAACTAACTTTGTTAACTAAAAACTAAACTAATATGATGAAAGAAGATCACGTCCTCAGAGAATAAGGACTCACTGCTAAAACTATGATCCCTGGAATGCTACTGCTGTCACTGATCTGGGAGTCCTGTCTCTGAACCTATGGTGTAATATAAAAAAAACACCATAGCACAAATACATTAGTACAAAAGTATACTAAGTATACGTGTGAGGTAGGCAAAATACATGGGGATTATATGCATGAATGACAATAATTGATTGACTAATATGAACGTGAGAGTGAGCAATGAATACATAGTAATTGAGATCATGAGAACATGATAACTGAATCTATATACTGACAATATGAATTTACAAATATCTAGCATGACTGATACTGGAGTTCTGATAACTGAAATAACTGATGACATGAGTCACTATGTCTAATAGTCCTAAATTTGAGGGAACTATCTGAGTTCTGTACTGTGACTGAGTTGATTGTCTTGACAATCTTGAAATATGAAGAACTATCTAAGTTCTTTTACTGAGACTGATACTAAAACTATGGGAATAGTTATTTAACCGACATGCCCCAAATACTCTAGAACAGCTGAGCTGGGGTCTAATCTATGCCCTGATTAGAAAGGTGTCAATACCATGCCACTGGTAAGGACAACTGTGGGTACCTCATCTGACAGTGTGCCCAAAAGAGAATGGTGGGGCCCTCATCTGACGGTGCTTATCCACCTTATCAACCCTCATCTGAAAGTTTTAATGTCTCAACTTATGCTGGATACATAGTTTTGGAACACAAGGATGACTACTAAGAATCACACCCTCATCTGACAGTGTGTGTTCCCACCCTTGGGTTCACTCGGTGCTAATTTTTACTCCCATCTGAAAAGATTGAACATGATTGACTGACTGTACATGAACTGAGTTTATTGAATTCCATCGACTGATGGAATACTATTGATATCTGATAACTGACTGAGTTTATGAGATTACTGATCTTACTGAGTACCGAGTTCATGAAATTTCTAAGATTTCCTGAGTCACATGATTGACTGACTTCTATGGAACATGGATTTACTGAGAGTATCATGAAAACATGACAGGGCTCTTGGCACACAACTATATTTTTTAGGTACAAGTACCCCCAGGACTCGATAGAAGGAAACTGACAAGGCATGACATTCCTAAATACATGACCAACACAAACAATCCATAATACTTTTTGATCATAGGAATAGAGTTCATAATTCATAATGCCATAAATAAGTGATTTCATTCTTCACATGGTTATCATAGTCTTGATCATTGAAGGGAATACATATAATATATACATACTTGCAAGATTTCAATATCATGAACATTGCATAACACAACAGTAAATATACAACAAGAGCATGGAATTGTGTTGCATCATAAGGATTAGCATGGACTTGTTATTTAGATACTATTGAGTAATACGGAACATGATTCTATCATTCTAGAAATTTTATCAAACACCTTACATGCACACTTTATAGCATAGGTGAAAACATCAATTTAAGAATCTAAAACTACCCAGACTCATAGGTTTTCAATAAAAAAACTTACATACTTTAGAAGGCTCAGGCGATACACTGTCTCACTAAAAAGGCTCTAACTCTTCACCCTGGTGTTAGATTTGGGAAAATTTTATGTCGATGGAAAGCCTATTAAATTTTAAACATGATTCAATAATCTTTACATCGATATAAAATTCACATTAGAAGCTAATATTGGGATCTTGGGATGAAATTGGCTAGGAAAAAAATTTGGGGTATTACAAATAGTTACCATTCTTGCATTAGTATGGCTCCTTTTGAGGCATTTTATGGTAGGATATTCCATTCTCCTCTTGGTTGGTATGAATTAGTTAAGGGTAAGTTTTTTAGCCCTGATTTGGTTCACCAAGCCTTGGAGAAGGTAAAGGTGATTCGTGATAGGTTGAAAATAGCTTATAGTCACCAAAAGTTCTATGCAGATTTGAGGCATAGGGATTTGGAGTTTAATTTTGGCAATTGAATATTCTTGAAGGTATCTCCTATGAAAGGCGTAATCCAGTTTGGTAAGAAGGGGAAGTTTAGTCCTTGATATGTTGGTCAATATTTGGTTTTGAAGAGGGTTGACAACATTACCTATGAGTTAGAGTTGCACTCTAGTTTGATTTCCATTCATCCAGTATTCTATGTATCCATGTTGGAAAAATGTATGGGTGATCCATCATTGATTATTCTTTTGGAGGATGTTGGTACTTCAGACTCTTTGTCCTATGAGGAGGTCCCGATGAGGATCTTGGATTCATAAGTTCTCCCATTGTAACTGAAAGAGGTGGCTTTGGTGAAGGTTCTATAGAGTAACCAAAAGTCCGAGGAAGCCACTTGGGAAGCGTAAGAGGACATTAAGTCCAAGTATCCGCATTTGTTCCTCATTCCAGAAACACGTGCTTGAGGTATGTGTTAATCTTCTTCATTTTCTATCTTTGTTTTCTAACTTAGTTAAGATATGTGTTAATGTGTTAACTCTTGTTTGAGCTTGCCTTTACCGTCATTAGAAGATGAACGATCTAAGTGGGGGAGAATTAAAATACCTTGGCTTTGAACCCTTAGAAAATTTCCTAAGTTTGAGATTTTGTTCAAGGTACGGTTTGAGCATACTTCACATATGCCAGGGTACGGTCTAGTACCCACCCACTTGTATGATGATTAGTTTACCTTGATAACATTCTGTCTAAGGTATGGTTTGGCCTCTTCTTAATTGTATGTTAGGGTACCAGTTGTAAGTTGTCAAGTTGTATGATGTCTTAAGCTTGACCTAGTGTATTCTGCCTAGGGTACGAGTTGTAGGGTACTATTCATACCTTAGGGTACGAATTTTCTTAGCATGGTCGTATGTTAGACAGTTTAGAGGTCCATAGTGAGGCCTAGGGTATGATATAGGAAGCCACTCGTACCCTAGGAGATGGTGAGGCCTAGGGTACGATATAGGGTGCCAGTCATACCCTAAGGTATGACTTAGGTTTGGAGGTCGTACCCTCCCATGAGCAAATTTCAGCTTTTAAGCTGAGGTCATTCCAGACTTTTCTTACCCCAAAAACTTTAAGTCCCCATGACATATATCATGTTGTGGCCTCTCATTAACACTTAATGGAATATCAAAACACACCAAAAAAACTCTCTTACTCACTCTTAAAGATTGAAGTCTAGGGTTTCCACAAGTGTTCTTCTAGAGGCTAAAAGGGGTCAAGTTTTTTCCATGGATCATCTTGTATAAGGCATGCGACTCTTCCATTATTGTTAGTTCAAAATATCATGTGTTTTCAACATTTATTATGACTTGTAAATGGTAGTTTTTGAAATCAAATATTGAGGGTTTTGATGCATATTGATGAGCATTGGTTGCTCTTGTTTAAATCTTATGTTTATACATGTTTTTGGTGATGATTTGTACATATGGGTACTTTTTGATTTTGGTTTAACAAATGGGTATTGATTAACCCTAATATTGATGATTTCTACCTTGATTTTGCTCTTGGTAAAATGTATGTGCTCAAGTTATTTGTGAAAATATCTAAGAGAAATGACTAGTCACATATTAATGGTGTTTTGAATTAGGACAATGGCCTAATAAGTATAAATGGTTGGTAAATGGTATGTAAAGTCCTTATTAGCCATGTAATAAGTTAAGTGGTGATTTTGGTGATTTTATCGGTTAATGGTGTTAGAGTCCCTAAACATAAAATTGAATTGTGTTTTGAACGAAAGCTTAGTATAAGAATGCTAATGAAGAATGAATGGTTTTGTATAGGTATTGATGACAACAAATTGACTTGAATGGTGATTTGAGCTAAGGCATTGGCCTTTTATAGTGATTGATTGATAAATAGTTTCATAAAGACCTTGTCGTCATGTGTGGTATTGAATTGTAACCTTGGTGACTTAAATTAGCTAAATTGGTTAGAGTCCCTAAGTGTTGAATTGAATGGATGTTAATTCATGGTCAAAGGGTTATACTCCCGATGTCGACTAGTAATGGTCATAACGGCTTATGGTTAGAGTCCACTTGTCTAATAAAATAGCTTGTGGTTAGATTCCACTTGATTAATAAGGCAACTAGAGGTTAGAGTCCTCTTTCTTAAATATAATCAAGAAGTTCAATCCTTCTAAACTATAAGGGTGAAAGGTTAGAGCTATTAACTCCATGTCTCATGATCGGGTGCTTCAAAATGAATGCTAAGCCTTGTTTGATTTTTGGCACTTCATGTATCTATACATATCCACACATATACCTATGTATATAAATGTGGTTGCTTAAGATGGTTTGACTTGGTTTTGAATAATGACACTATTTTATCCTTACTCTTGAGTTATATGCTAGTGCTCCAATCGCTAACCGTCTATGGATGCTGTGTCCCAACGTAGAATAGGGGTCGTAACTTCTTCTTCTCTTCGTGTGCAGTGTCTATTCGAGTGGTTCATGTGTTTACATTAAAGTGGTGATCTTTCATACATCAGAAGGCATATATTTCATGGTCTTTCTATCTTGTGTCATAGACTTGTTTTAGACTTAGTTTTTGGCTATTGTCGGGGACATGTCCCAAAATATTATAGACATTGGATTTGTAGAGACTTTATGGATGATTGTGGACTTAGTATGTTGGCTTAGTAAGTGACATTAATGGATTTACTAGACACGTCTTAAGCTATGATTACTAGTCTTGTCTTCTTTATTATTTTATATGATTGGAGTTTATTCGATGCTTATGGAATGATGTAATGGTTGGGTTAGGTTAATGGGGAAATCTCCATTCCTTGTTGGTCTCAAGATGCCCATTACGACAAGGCCCTAGTTTAGGTCATGTCAGGTATGATTTAAGGGCCTTCCATTCATATAATAATTAACATTATTGCATTATTTTCTATCCAATATATGAGTCGGCATCATACTAGTCGTATGATCGGGTAAGAGTAGTGGTAAGAGTAGTACTTTCCACACCCTATGATACCTATTATCTAGTTTAGTGGATTCTGACCAAGGTATGGTTCCAAAGGTACTAATCAGGCTAGTGGTGCCCAAACCCTACCATCCTACCCTCCTTGTAGATTTTGTGGTCGGTTACGCTGTGGTTGTTGTGAGTAAGGGAGAAATCGGTGTTTTAGTTATGGTCAGTCGGGTCACATGCAGTGAGAGTGTCCCACAAGGATTGCCGCTTTGGCAAATAGGATATTGGTTGCCCCTTCTTTAGTTCTTGCACGGAGGGCTGCTACTTTTGGCTCTTTCACTGGTCGAGATCATCTCAATGACCTCACTATATTTCAAGAGTTTGAGGCATCTCCTTATGCTGACACTTGTATGTTGAAAACTCATCTCTCATTATGTGTACTATTTACTTGGTCCGGGGCCTCTTCTCTTGTATCTGACCCTATTTGTGGCAATGTATTTTGGTTTTGTTAGGAGTGTATTTCATAGCCTTTTTCTATTTCTACCCTAGTTAGTGACTCTATGATTGTTAAAAGAGTCTATAGAGGGTGTATGGTATCTATTGGTAGTAAAGAGACTTTTGTCGATTTGTTTAAATCAAATATGGTGGCTATCAATGTTATTTTGGGGATGGATTAGTTGCACTTGAGCAATGTAATATTACACTTCTAAACCTATAAGGTTATCTTTGAGCTCCCTGGTGAGTCAGCTATTAAATGGGAGGGTGGTTCCCAATCCCCTAAGGGAAAGTGTACATCGTATCTTAGAGATCAGAGACGAAGCTCCAAAAGGGTGTCTCTATTTTTATCTAGTTCGAGTTAAGGATTCTAACTCGAAAGGTCCTTCTTTGCATTTGGTTTCGGTGGCGAATGAGTTTCCTAAGGTCCTTCTTGAAGACCCTCATGGTGTCCTTCTAATGGGGAGATTGAGTTGGAGATTAATATTATTTCGAACACTTGTCAAATTTCTATTCCTTCTGAATAAAATGGCTCCGATTGAGTTAAAAGAGCTTAAGGAGAAATTAAAGGACCCCATAGATAAAGGTTTCATCTATCCTCGTGTTTCTCTATGGGGTTGCTTATCATCTTTTATGCATAAGGGGGATGGTTTCCCCTAGATGTGTGTAGTTATTGGTGGGTGAATGAGGAATTTAGAATGTCCTTCTTATGGGGTGGACCATATGTGCATAATCTATATGGGGTACTTTGTTAGTAGTGAATGGTGGTTGATAAATACTAAGTTTCAACCTAGATATTTATTTTAATAAGGGCAGTATGTTGAGTCAAGAATAGCAATTTGAGAATTATAGAGGTAGATTTGGTAGGTTGGATGAGGTATGTGCAGAAGGGGTAAGGTTGATGACTTAGGGGAAATACGGGAGTGGGAAAGTTGGGACTATAGGCCGGGGGTTCAGGTTAAACTGGTGAATTGGGGGTTAAGTCATTAGATGGATTAGAGCATGGAGGTTTGTATGACTTTGCTGGACTCTAGGTAGCATTTGGATGGATGAGGTTCTAGGTATAAAAGAACTAAGCGCCCTAGTGTACGCCTTTGGTGATACCCATTAGATCGGAGTATTGTGCTTAAAGGTGAAATAAGATGAAGGTCGAGGGTTAACCTTAAATTTCCTTCTAGTGGTGGACTTTAAGGAAAGGTCGGGGTGAATTTACTCCCATTCTAGTGATTCCCACCTATCTCGAATAGGAGGGCACTTTGGTAGTGTTGCATGCATTTTGGTAGCGCTTATGCCTAAGGTTCGTTTTCTGTATTTGCCTTGTTCTTGGATATGAATCTTGACTTTATGTTATATTACTTGTGATATACGCAGTCATGTATTTAATTCTAACAAAAGGCGTGTCTTTGGTGAAAATTTATGGTTGAACTAAAATTCCGAGGAAGCCATTTGGGATGCGAAAGAGGACATGGAGTCCACATATCCGCGTTGGTTTTCTATTTTGGAAATTCATGAGTAAGGTATGTGTTCTTTATCACATTTTAGTTTTCTAACTTGGATAAAAAAAGGTTGGCTTCCTTGCATCTTTGTTTTCTAACTTAATTAGAGGTCCGAATGGATGTGTTGGGGTGTAAGTCATGCTTAGGGTATGTGATGATATTCTCATCTTTATTTTATGTCTTTATTTCCTAACTTATTTGGAAAGAAGGTTGATGTGTATCAATGTGTTAACTTGTGCTTGTGCTTGCCTTTACCTTTTACCCGTAATTTGAGGATGAATGATCCTAAGTGGGGGAGAATAAAACACCCCAAACTTTGACCCTTGCAAAGTTTCTTGAGTTTTGAACATTCCAAACAACATACGATATAAGGGTGCTAGTCTTATGCTTGGGTATGATTTAAGAGTCTTCCACTCATATGATAATCATAATTGTTGGTTTGGTTTCTACCCAAGATTTGATTTGGCATCGTACTAGCTATATGAAAGGGTAAGAGTGGTATCTTTCCTATCCGTATGATGCCTATTGTCTAGTCTAGTGGATTCTGACCAAGGTCCGATTCCAAGGGTACTACCCATATGTTAGGATATGAGTTAGGCAGGTGTGGTTGTATGATAGATAATATGGAGGTCTAAGGTGATGCTAGGGTATGAGATAAGGGTACCACTCGTACCCTAGGGTATGGTTTAGAGGGGATGGGTCATACCCTCCAGCGGGTAAGTTCTCAGCTTTTAAGCTAAGGGTAGTTCAGACATTTCCCACCCTAAAACCTATAAGTCCCTACATTATATAACACTTAGTGGCCTCTCATAACTCACTTGGAAAGGTAGAAACACTCTCAAATCCTTTCTAAACTCTCTCAAGAAGGTTGGCTAGGGTTTTCATCAAAGTGTTCATCTAGAGGCTCAAGAGTCAAGTTCTCTCCATGAATCATCGTTAATAAGACATGTTACTCCTCCCTCATTGTTAGTTCCAACTAATGGCATGTTTTATGTATAGTTTTCATGGCATAATTATGGTATGGTTTTGGGTGTTGAATATATGTTAGGGGTTTTGGTCATAAATGGTTTGGTTATGGTTTTCCCATGTTTTAATTATGGTTTTCATGTTTTAATGGTGGTTTGAACATGTGGTTGCATGGGAATGGTTAATTGGTACTTGATTTTAGTTTTGAAAACTATATTCCCTCAACATGTTTGATAAAATACCTATGAGAATGTTTTTACGATATTGTTGAACTTTTACTGAAAACTTTGCATGGTATAAAGTGGTAGTGGAACCCTAATTGGTTTGGATGGTCTTAAATGGTTGAATAGTAAGGTCTTGGTGGTCATGGTTATGGATTAATTGAATACACTTGTGGGGTACATGGGAACCCCCCAAGTAAACTTAATAATGATCATCTTATAGGGTACACGGAATCCCCCAAGCTACTTAAAAATGTAATCTATAGGTACATGGGAATCCCTTCTTTAAAGAGGATGGATAAGGACATAGCTTGCAAGCTATGTCCGGTATGAAGATACCACTAATTATAGCCTTATCTAATAATAAATGGGATTAGTGGTTTGGTTTTGTGCTAATGGTTTAATTGGGAAATAATGGTGGAGTGTGATAGCTAACCATGAAGGTGTGAGTCCAATGGATGGACACTGGAAAGTCATGTTCACCGATAAGAGGATTGGTCATGTAGAGCATATATAATACTTATGGGGTACACAACAATCCCCTAAGTTTCATTTGTATATGTGTATCATAAAGAGCAAAGGGTACACACGAATCCCCTACTCCTATGGTATCTCCTCATCATGTGGCTACACGTATTGGGGGCTATTCAGGGGGTAAAATTGGACCCATATAGCCTGTGGGTGGTTCTAGAACAGTTAAACTACACATACCAGTTAATGATTTTAAAGGCATGCTAAACCCGGTTCTCTTTCCCGGCATAGATTATATATATATATATATGTATGGTTGTGTATGCATATGGTTGTTTACTTGGTTTTAAAGATTGGCATTATTTTATCCTTATCCTGAGTGCATGCTAGTTTTCACTTGTTAACCCATCTTTGAGCACTGTATCCCCATGCAATGCAGGAACCAACCATACAACTCCTCCTGCTCAGTGATAGGATTCGGGGGCTGTCCATTTTGGATTGAAGTGGTGAGCTTCCATTGTTCGAAAGGCATCCATTTCATATTATTGGTTTCTTTTCATACTTTTGGTATTTCATAGACTTGGTTTTGGCTATGGTCGGGGGCATGTACTGACTAAATATTCTTTGGTTTGATTTAGAGGCTTTGTAAGGACAAATATGGACTTAGATATGGAATGATTATGATATGTATATACATTGGGATATCATTTTTGGTTTGGTTGGTTATTTGATGGATTGACTTTATTGGAATGGTCTAGGAAGTAGACTTATCCCAAAGACATTATATCTTCAAATATGTTATCTTGTTAAATGTTCGGAATTCATTCGACTCAGGGTTTATGTTGTTTGGTTGGATTGTGTAATGAGGGTGGTCTCCGATCCCAGTTGGACTCAAGATGCACATTACGACAAGGCCCCAGTTCAGGTCCTGTTGGTTCATTGCCTAATAAAATTCACAGACTATAAAGTTTCTCCACAATAGTCTGTAGAGTTACCACTAATCCGACAAGTCTCATACCAAAATGGGGCCTACTGAACTGCATTTACTTGCACTTGATATTGATTCACACTAATTATCTAAATTGTGTCACATCTAATTCCGAAGTGCAGATAATTAGGCAGCTAAGGCCATGACATTATCAACTTCAATCATCCCTGTAGGATTTTTCACTGTGCTCCTAGAGATGTCACCATGCTAGTCATGATTACCTTGCACAATTTAGTTCAGCAAGGAACACAACTCATCATAAGTTTTCTCCAATGCTTGACAACCTACAACTGAATCTAGCAAAATCTTTGTATTATGGTTAAAAGATTCAACAATAGTGTGACCCAATACGTCATTGGACTATTGGTGATGTGGACAGTTCTAGAGTAGAGATTTAAACCTCTCCCATGCATGATATAAGTTCTCATTCGATTTTTGCTCAAAGCTCAAAATTTCACTGTGCAGTCTCACACTCTTGCTGGATAGGAAGAATTGGATGAGGAACTTCTTTTCCTGATTATTCCATTTAGTGATGGAACTTGTTGGCTCTGTGTTCAAACACTTATTCGCTTCCCCAAGAGTGATAAAGAGAAGAGAGTGAGCCTTACATAGTAAGTAGAGACTCTAGTAGGAATGAACGTGGAACTAATCTCCAAGAACTTCTATAAATGGACTTGTGGATCCTCAAATGACAAGACGGTAAACTACCCATTGTTGTGCAAAAGTTGCCCCATGTTCTATTTTAGCTCAAATCTATCTCCAGGTGTCGATCTATGGATGAAGGAGCTTACATTAGTTGAAAGAGGGATTGCCACTTTGCAAACTATCCTGCAAGCTAGTGGATCTTTAGCTATGGGAGTAGAAATAGCTTTCTTTTGTTGAATTTGAGGTATTCGATAGAGAAGTACTGCTTCTTTCCTCACCTAATGTAAGCATCGCTCAGGTTCAGGATATGGGTTAACAAAATCCCTTTCCCTTGCTAGCTTACTTGCTTTTCAAACTCAAACTTACAAATTCAGATGCTAAGATCACGTTATTAACATCGGTAAAATGAAATTGTAAAAAAAGTAAGATAGTTGCCAATTTAAAAGTTCCCGGTAATGGGGCCAAAAAATTATTGCGCCCATGCACACACGTACGTGTACGTGGTCCACCAATTAGTAAAATGACCTTTAAAATCCAAGTATCGATCCCAATGGGACTTGTGCTAAAAAATTATCCAATTATAGTTTCACTATGAAGATTAAACAAGTACTAAAGTAATCACTATCGTTTGAGAATTGTAAACTAAGATTAAAAGTAAAAAAGGTGGTAATGAAAAGTACTTGAACAATATTGGGGTGAAACCCAGTGCTAAGGCACTATGAACAATCCTAATTAGCTATATAATCTCATTGGTTCAGTTAATTATCATGGTTGTTTGTTTATGAGCTTAATAACATGACTATGGTTTTCCAATACTCTAATCATCTAACTTAGCCTTAGAACTAGATCATTTAATGTGGATGCATGAACTAAGTTAAATGCATTTTTATTTCTTCCCATAATGAACCAAATAGGGTGAGTTAAGTGTATTACTATCCTAAACACAAATCATAACTTCAACTTATTGAATGATTACGATCCTATTCCATATATCCCTTGTTCTATTCAATCATTCCTCCTTCTGGTTCATGATAGAATTATTAGTGTATCCTAAGGGCCGTGAATCCATAAAATAGTAAAAAAAAGGATATATTAATAACCAATAATGATAAAAAACATAAACCAACATAAGTACTCATGTTCTTGACCTCAACCCTAGATGAAGGTGTTTAGAGACTCATCGGATTACGAAGAATCACAATTAAGGAGTTCATGTTCATAATCAAAAACTAAACTAAAGGAAAGAATAAAAACCATAATATAAGCCTCATCAAGTGTATTACAATCCCCAAAGGTCGTCCAATGTGGTTACAAAAAGATTGGAGCATTCAATTTATACTAGGAGAATATTGGCCGCTTTATGCACACTAGCATGCCACGCCCTTATAATAGAGAATAGGGATAATATAATGGCACTACCATGGTGAAACATTAGAATATAACTTTTTTTTTGATAGTAAGGACATGTCATGCACTTAAATCAGAGGCTAGAGGGCCTGACATGCCCCCAAGCCAAAAATTTTCCAGCTTTGGTCATCCTTTGTTCCCTGCATTTGGCCTTTTGTTCCTTGCTTTTTGGTTGCTTTTCCTCTCTAATAACAGCCATTATATAACCAAATTATCAATTTTAACATATTACAGAGATTAATATAACATAAAAAACCAATAATTATAGCTTACAACACAATATAACTCAACAAGACAAACTAGAATAACTCATAGCTCAAGCTAAGAATACTAGTTTCCCCATTTAAACTCTAAATGAATGTTTTGCTTACAAAATTATTTTGAACTCACCATAAAACTCATAAATATGTACTTTAATATTTAGATTCTTAATTATATGAATATTAAATCATTATTCACATAATAAGTCCTCAAACTAGGCTAATTAAGGCTAGATAAGAACACTTTAGGTGCATAAATCCACCTAAGATCATAAAGCAGGAATATAAAATACAGAAAACAATATGAGAAACTAAAGATGAAAATGCTAGGAGAAATAAGGACAAACCTATCCTATCTTAATAATAATCGGAGTCTAAAGTGTAGTACCATATATCACTAGTCAATTTACAAAGAAGCATGAAGACTCTTATAATTGTATACAAGGACAAAAATACATTTACAACATGAATAGAAAAAGAAGATAGGGATATACGGTGATATCATATGTGTATATATAAATAGGACTAATAAATTTAATGACTAAGGTAACCAACATAACATCTCAAGGTATTCTAACCATGTAGGGACGCTAGTGCTGGCATAATTAGGGTCCCTAACCATAATGTCTAACTATGAAGTAGCCATCAATAATGTAATTTACCATAACAAGGAAAGGGATTAGAATCATACCAATAGCCTTGAGTACCAATCCATAATCAAACTTCCTTGAACTAACTATAATAATAATGTTAAAGTTATCAGCTAGTCCAGACAACCAATACCTAACCTAGCCCCTATAAGCCCAAACAGTTCAATCAATAATCAGTAAATAACAACCATAACCTATTAATCTTGGGTGTATTTATACGTCCAAGTTTTAGTTATTTGCCATGATTTTATCTAATTAGTGACCTATATGCATATACATTCACTTGATTAAGCTTACTTTATATTTCTTAACTAATGATTATGATCAGTGTTTCATGTCTAGACTTTGGCAAGCATTGAGCTTGATATGGATGTCACTACCAAGCTTATGGACGATTAAAGGCATTATAAGTGTGGGACATAAAGACAAGTGGAAGGATTATAATATAAAGGAAAATTTGACTTTGAAACACGTCTTCGTGCCATAGAAGCTAAGATCCATTTTATTGGTATGGAACGGAGCTTGCTACAAAGTGAATTGTAAAAAATAGTATGGGTGCACGATTAGAGCTTGCCACACTAGCTAGGACACATGATAAAGGTGTACCAAACTAGCTAGGCCACACGATAAGGACGTGATACTTCCTTGGATTTTTTTGATCCAAACTTATCCTACACAGTCAATAGGACACTTAGCTCCATTATATTCACTTTTGAACAACTTTGGAGGGAAAAAATACATAAGGGAGGCTCCAAATAAGGTTTTTCTTATTTACTTTAGTTATCTTGTAGTTCTTACTTATAAACTCATTTATTGTGATTCTATATGACTATGAGTGGCTAAAAACCCTTCTCTTTCTAAGGTTAAGGTTACAACCATGATTACTTAGCATTAATTATGTTGGTATTAAAGTTGATTATCATATTTGGTTATTTATATGTTCTATTAATTACTATTCTATTGACTCACAACCTTTAGAATAAATTTAAATTTCTATTATGAGCCCAGAAGGAGGAACTTTAGATTAGAATGTGGAACATGTGGATTTATTCTTATCATTTAAATGAATGAAAGATAAAATTCACTGTTAGGACAGAAATATACATAATTTACCTTATTTGGTGCAATTATAGGATGGCATACAAATGCATTTGAGTTATTTCTCACATCCTAGATCAATGATGTAGTTATGGGGATAATTTAAATAGATGGTTAGAGGCTGGTAAGACCATAATCATGTTATTAACCCCGTCAATCAACAACCAAGATAGTTAAATTGACCAAGGAGAATGTATAGCTCTGTAAGATTATTCAAGTTGCATTAACCCTGGATTCTTCCTTATTATTATTTCAACACTTTATGTTCTCATCATTGTTTATTGTTATATTTTACATCTTCAACACTCAAACTATCTCTTGGTTACAACTCACGCTTATTTAATCTCATTAGTAGTGCTTGAATTAGATTGCTAGCTAACCATTAAGTCCCGTGGGATTGATATTTGGCTCAAAAGGGCCACTTTATTACTTGTACTAACATGTACACTTGTGTGTATGGTAGATACTCTACAAGATATTAGCGCCATTGTCGTTAATTTGAAAAATTAGCAAGTCTCTAATTTTTATTTTTATTTCTCTGTTTGTTAAGTGTTGACAACTTTGTCTTAGCTACTGAGCTTGCAAGTACAAATTTGAATTTCAAGTAAGCTGGCAAGGAAAAGGGATTTAGATAAACCATATAATCCTGAACCTGAGCGAGTTTGCACTAATTAATGAGAGAAGTACAGTTCTCTATCCTATCTCAAAAGTTCATCAAGGCAAAGCCATTCCTAAATTCATGGCTAAAGAACAACCAGCATACAAGACAATGGCCGAAATTGAATTCTCACTTGCAACTAATGTTACCTCTAGCATCTACAAACCAAAACCAGGGGTAGGTTTGAGCTTAAGAAAAATATAATGCAATTGTTGCACAATAGCGGGCAGTTCACAAGATTGTCACATAAGGACCCAGAGGTCTAATTGTAGAAATTTTTAGAGATGAGTAACACTTTTATTTTTGTTGGAGTCTCTATAGGCTACATGAGGCTCACACTCTTACCATTCTAATTTAGGGGAAGAGAAGAAAGAGTTTAAGGAAGAATCTTCAAACTCGATCACAACATAAGAAGTCTTGGCAAAGAAGTTCGTCATTTAATTCTTTCCTTCAAACAAAACTGCAAGGTTAAGGAGTGAGATCTTGAGTTATAAACAAAAGCCAGATGTGAACCTCTATCCTGCATAGGAGAAATTTAAATTTCTTTTTAGTGATTCACATAACCAATAGACTAATGATGAATTATCTCATACTTTTGTTAAAGGTCTTGACCATAACATAAAAAAGTTGCTAGATTTAGCTATAGGTGTTCAAGATTTTGAGAAAACTTATGATGAGCTATATACTCTACTCAATTAAATTACATATGGAAATCTCGATGGCTGGGTATAGGTATGATCGAGGTGGATAGTGTCACAGTATTGGCTGGTCATTTGGCATCCTTCAAAACCAAATGCTGACATAATCCAGTAAATTAAGTGTGAATCAACCTCAGGCACAAGTTAATGCAATTGATCAGGGTGAAATTTGGTATAAAATATAAAGAGGAAGATTTATGTGGGGCAAATTAGAGTTAGTGAATTTCGTGGGTAATGCAAAAAAGGGAAATCAAAATTATGATAATGCCTATAATTGTAATTGGTAGAGTTAACCCAATTATTCATGGGAAAATACTCAGGATCAACCTCAATAATTTCATCAACAGAAAGGTAATTAGAATAACATTTAGGCCATCAATATAGAAGAGAATCTAACGAAGATTCTATCCAACAAAGAACAAATGGCTATTAAGATAAAAAATCAGCAACGAGCTCAAAAAATTTAGAGATACAGTTGGGCCAGTTGGTTCAGGCACAAAATACAAGATATCAAGGAGGTTTACCAACTATACAAAAAATCCAAAACAAGTGATGAAAATTACTTTGAGGAGCGGTAGGGACCTGGTTGATAGAACTCCAAATAAAAATCACGAGTTACAAGAAGTGTTGGTCCCACAACAAGCTGATGAGAAGCAAGTGGCAGGCAAACAACTGATAATTTAAAGAAGTCTGAGTATCCAAAAGCAAAGATAGCTGAGAAATCACAAGAGCGACCACTACAACCATTCTCTTAGAAGGTTAAAAAATCCAAAGAGGATGCTTGTTTTAAGAAGTTCATTGACACGTTTAGAGAACTTTATCTTAACCTTCCTTTGTTAGATATTTTTTAAGGAATACCTAAGTACGCTAAATGTTTGATGAATGTGGTGAAAAAGAAGATGAAGCTGGGGGACATTAAGATGGAAGCACTTACTATAGAATACAATTCCATGGTGATGCAAGATGGCTAAAAAGCTTAAGGACCTTGGGAGTTTCACCCTCCCTATACAAATTAGTGAAAGTGACATGGTCTATGCTTTGAGTGATTTTGGGGAAAGCAGCAACTTGATTCACCTCTCAGTGTTTAATATTATTGGTTTAGGAAAACCAAGGCCTTACTTAGTTATTTCCAAATAGCAGAAAAAACTATAATGGTCTCTAAAGGAATTATAGAGGATGTTCACATAAAAGTTGGTAAGTTCATTATTCCTGATGACATTATTGTTCTTTACTATGATGCAAGTGATAGGATATCAATCATATTGGGACATTTATTTTTGGATACCAAATGAGGAATGATAGATGTGAGAGAGGGTACTCTGAATATGAGATTGAATGATGAGGAGGTGGTTTTTAAAGTATACAAAATACTCAATACACCTTCACACTACAAAGATTTATGCATGATCATAACTAAAGAAGTGGATGAGTTTAGATTTGAGGAGTGAAAACCTCCAATTGCCTCTCCAAACTCTATCATGGAGTTGTCCAATTTAATAATTAATCTTGGAAGTGAGAAACTTAAAGAGGATCCTGAAATGGTAAGTGTGGAAAGAGTTGCAGACCTTGAGAGTAAGCAATCAAAGGTTCATAAGAGAGTGACAATATAGGCTCAAAATAGGAGAAAAATGATAAATACTGTAGTTGAGAGTTGTGAGTTGATCCGTGGAACGATGATAAATCAGGCGCTACTTAGGAAGCAACCCAAGTTAAGGTAGTTATTTTTATTATTTTTAGTTTTTCTTTTGTATAAACTTTGGTTTTATTTCGTGTTTTGCTAACAGGTTGAAGGGAAGTCTGATTACTGGAGATCTAAACTAAGAAGCATGGCAAAGACTGAGTGTGGGGTTGTCCAGACCTCTGTGATGAACATGATGGTACTAGATAGTCCTAGAGGCCTCAGGGAGTATCCTAATACTTTCTTTTAATTTTTACTTTGGGGATGAAGTATGGTTTTAAGTGTGGGGTAGGGAATCTTCTGATTGCTAAGGGGGAAGTGCGCTATAGGATTTTTATTTTGATTTATTGTCTAGTTTTTGGCTAAATTTTTTAAAAAATTATTACAAAAAAGAATTTATTTTTTCTATTTCTAATTTTTAGTATTTGTTGCGTTGTCTGTCTTGTAGAAGCACACTTCACCCATTCCTTGATTTTTTTTTCAATTTTGTTCTGATGGAAAACCCTTTAAACCAGTAGTTATTTTTTTATTCTTAGGGGTAATTTAAATTTTTTTCATCATTAGGAATAAATTGAGATGTTCTTGATAGTTTCTACAGATAATTACATGATTCAAGTGGTTTTGAAAGTCAAAGCATGTGTAGTGAAGTGAATTACTATTTTTGAGACTCCTAGGTTCATTTACTTGACTCTTGTGTGATGTTGGCTTAATTTTAAATTCTTGATATTACTTCGTTGAGAGTATATAAATATTTTTTTTCATGTGACCATGTTCCATGTGTGAGTAAAATTTTGTTATATTCCATGTGCATATTGATGTCTAGACCTTACCCAGTGTGTTTGGAAAGTAAAATAAAGAATGTTGAGTTCAAGAGATGATATAGACAATTCTTTGATAGCCACATTTTATACCTACTTTATCTACCCTATTTACATGATCTTAATCAGCCTCGTTGAGCCTTTAGCCTATTCTTTTGTAACCTTATCTATATTATATTCCCTTCTTTTTAGTTAATTATAATTTGATCCAAAACTCTTAAGTGCTTCAGTTAAGAAATTGCGATGTTAAGGAGTGTATAATTGAGAAAGGAAAAAGTGAAAGTGAAGCCCAAAAATAGTAGCTATTGGTGTGTTGAAAAAGTTTATGTGTTGTGGTTAGGAGTAATGTAATAAAAAACTTGTTCTTTAATGAATCATGCAGTGATAGCAAATATCCCTACTAAAGATTTGTGAACTAGCTTAAAGAGATGGGGTAAAACACAAGAGAGATGGGAGGATAGTCACTATTCTAGCAAGAATAGTTCCTAGCTACCCCTTGGATTACATTACAACCGTTAAAGTCCTACTTGATCCTAATCCTGATGTTCTGTATTAGCAAAGTATTACACTAAGGGCAAGCTTATGTACATATTATGAGACATGTAAGTTCTTTGTGAGAGTGAGCAGAATTTTATTCTTACACCGGTTCTTGTGTTAAAGTGCATATCCGTAAGTGAATGTGGGTGACTCTCTTGTGGTTAGGGCATATATTTAATGATGGATAGGTGACTTATATGATTTATTTATTAATAAATATGCATGATTTTTCCAACTTGATGATGAGTGCTAATCCTACCACTCATTTACACTAATCGTGTATGCATACTACCATGTTTTGTATTAGAAACTAAGGCATTATATGGATTTAAGTGCACTAAGATCCATATTTTGCAGGTATAAAGTGGAGAAGGTGAGCAGATGTAAATGTAGGTAAAAAGGAAGAAAATGTAAACAAAAAGAGTGCAGTTGGAAACCTAAATCAGTCAGCCTCAGTTACCACAACCGTGGTCCTCAGGCTACGGTTGTAGTCAGTCCAGGTGGTCAGCAAAGCGTAGTTGTAAAATCTAACTGCAGTTGTGTAACCGCAATCGTAGACAAACACAACAATTGTGGATCAACGGGAACAAGACTAAGGGCATATTTATAAAATGTCATGGATGAATCCCAAATCATATATAAGAAAAAACCCTTTCTTATTTGGATATTGCTCACCTCATAACATATTTTTTAATTCCAAGCTTGAAAGCCTAATTGGGAAAGTATGTAATTAACTTGGGAGGCTCAAATTTCTTAGTTTTTTAGTGGAGGATGAATGCTTGGGTTGACCCACATGGTATATTTCTCTTTACTTTCTTCATGAGTAGCTAAGTAATTTTTTCTTGGGGTTATGTTAAACTAGAGTGTAATTGTGTATGGGTATTGTTGTGTTTGCATAGATTTTAGTTGTTGAGTATGGATTTCACCATTGCTTGAGCTTATGTGTTGGAATTTGATGGGTGAAAACTCCAAATCTCCAAAAGGGTTTGATGAGTGGAAGTTCCAAGCTCTATAAATCCTTTGTCATCCTCAAAAAAGGTATTTAGGTGTATATTAGGTAACCCATAACATCCTCGAAAGAGGTTTATTGGGGGACAAAGCAATGATGAACAACTAAGCCTATGGTTTACTACCCTTTGCAATCTTAAAAATAAGTGCTTAGGGAGTGTAAATCATGTCAAGAGCATCATCCTAGAAATAGTGATGCTTGGGTGAAGTTTTGGGTGGTTATATAAACTCCATACTTGTTAGGTGCTTGAAAGAGCTAATGGGTGAAATCATTGGGGTCTTATTGAAAGATTGACCTCAATGATCGTTGACCTATCCTATCTATTAATTAACAACTAAATTCCATAATAAACCAATAGTACCCCACATGCTTTACCTCTAAGGATACATAATTCCAAGATCTCTCTAACCCTTGAATTCAAAGCAAAGATAGTATTTACCGCATGTTTGTTCAAGGTTGTGTGAAAAGTTTTCAAACAATTCCCCCATTTAATTATAAATGTCATTTTCATTAGCATTCCAGGTAACCTTGTAGTAATTTGAGTACCCCTAGGTTTGAAGTCTATAGCATTCACTCCTTGAGAATCGATCCCAATTTACATTGGGTTACTTGACAACGACCACTTCACCCCTCAATCATAGGAGTGAGTTAAGTGTTATCACTTGACAGATTTAGTTCTTGAGGCTAGGAAGTCTTAAAGCAGTATTCACATTGTTTTAATTGTAATATGACATGCATAATGTAGAGCTTGTTATTCATGAATTCATTGTACTTCGAGCTTGATTGTCTCAGTTCAAGTAGTAATGTTAGAGTCTTTCTAGATTAGGCATAGAATAAGAGTTGTTTGAGGATTTACAAGGCCTAAAGTGTGGGGTGTTGATCTTGGGTGTATTTTCCCATCCAAGTGTTAGTTATTTCCCATACTTTTGTCTAATTAATGAGCTATATTACATATAAATTCATTTTATTTAGCTTACTTTGTGTTTGTTAACTAATGGACATGATTAGTGTTTTAGGTATAGACTTTCACAAAGATTGATCTTGATGTGGATGTCACTATCGAGCTTATGGATGAGTAAAGGCATAAGGAGCAATATTGGGAAGAAAAACAAGCTTAAAAGGAGTTGGAATGACATCTACAAAGTATGGGACTTAAATACAAGTAGAATTATTACAATACAAAGGGAAATTTGAGTTTGAAATATGTCTCTGTGCCACGGAAGCTAAGCTTCATTTTATTGGCTTGGCATAGAGCTGGCTACAAAGTTAAGTCCAAGAAATAATATGGGTGCATGATTAGGGTGTGGCATACTAGTTAGGCCACGTGATAAGGGTATGCCATGCTAGATAGGCCATGTGATAAGGGCATGCCACGACCTTGGTTTTTTTTTTAGCACAACTTATCCTACACTTTAAATAGGACACTTAGATCTATTCTATTAACTTTGGAATGACTTGGGAGGGATAAAACACATGAGAGAGGCTCCAACTAAGTTTTTTCTTCTTTACTTTAGTTTCTAGTATTTTTACTTATGAACTCAATTATTGTGATTCTTTATATGAATATGAGGGGTTAAACACCTACTTTCTAGGGTTAAGTCTACCAACATGATTACTTAACATTCAGTTAAGTTGGTTTAAAGTTGATTATCATATTTGGTTGGTCATAAGTTCTTGTAATTACTATTCTATTGACTCACGACCTTTAGACATATTTCTATTTCTATTGTGAGCCTGGAAGGAGGAACGTTATATTAGAATATGGAACATACAGAGTGGGTGCTTATCATTTAAATGAATTAAATATATGTTTCAAGGTTAGGATAGGAATATTCATTATTTTCTCTATTTGGCTCAAATATGGAATGCCATATAAATGTGTTTGAGTCAGTTCTCATATCCCTACTCATTGATGTAGTTGTGGAGCTAATTTAAATAGACGATTAAAGGCTCGAAAGACCATAATCATTTTATTGTCCCTATGAATCAACAACTAAAATATTTAAGTTGACCAACGATATTGTATAGCTCTATAAGATTCTTCAAATTGCCATAACACTGAATTCTTCCTAATCATTGTTTCAACACTATATGTTCTCGTTATTGTTCATTGTTACATTTTAAATCTTCAATACTCAAATTCTCTCTTGGTTAAAACTCACAATTATTTAATCTCATTAGTAACATATGAATTAGATTGCCTGCTAAGCATCAAATCCCTATGGGATTGATATTCAACTCAAAAGGGCCCTTTATTACTTACACGACCATGTACACTTGCATGTACGGTAGACATAAGCACCAAACAATATACTAGTGATAGGATATGCATATGAATGAATGAATGCAAGGTAAATCCATAATACCATATTTGATCCAATTGCCATGCTGTATGAAGTGTATACACATCCCCTAGCTCAATAACTTGTAAAGACAGGACCTATGATGACCTCTTTTCTTCTATATGATGTTTCATGGATAAAGGGATCCCTAAGGCATTCGAGGATACCCATAAACATTACTTGGTCCTACTATAGGATTTCCAATACTCATCATCATCAATCTACTTCATCCAATATTAGAGAGATGTTTACATAATAAGTGCATAAACTCAAACTGTGACTAGAGAGTGTGAGTTTGTAAATCCATTGTCCGAGATTAACTCTAAGACAAAATCATCATAATAGAGTAAAAAGGTTAGAATCTCTTAGGACCAAAGTAAATTGTAGTGGTAAAAGAGTGGATAAACCATGGACTGAAATCAATCTCGATCTAATTTTCAAAATGTCATCTTTATTTCAAAAGACCATAAATCATTAAATAAGGTGATATGATTTCCGTTATATAAGAATTTGTTTAAAAGTAAAAAATAGGAATAAATCATTTTTTGAAAACAATAGTGAAATCATGGTTTTGGTGTGAATCGTACCACTAAGTGAGAATAAAAGCCATTAAAGTATGCATGCCATCACCAATATCTAGATAATACAACAATAGGGGCCTACACTATAGGTTGAAGCCACATCTTTTATAAAGATAGAGTACACACGTAGAGTCTATTGCCATTGTAACCATGGCCTCAGTCCTAATAGTGTTTAACTGGCATAATTGTAATACTATAAACCAGGAAGCTATGATCCCATCTACCAGGTCAAATAGTTAACCTTATACTAAAGGATCCTTATACTAAACTATGATTAACATGCTTATAACCTAGGGTAATATGATTCTATAGCTATAATATGTATCTCATCTTAAAGGTTAGGTTACCTTTCTATATAGGCTAAGTCATGAAATTCTAGTCATAATAACTTCCTATAGTCCCTACCTAGCATGAAGTATACACATACACCAGCTCAAAGAGAAAAGTATACCAAAACCTACTTTGATGTTGCACCACAATCCTTAAATCATCCATAAATTGCACATCCGTGCTCCATGATCTCAAAACACCACCACACTATCCTAATAATAATCTATACATCATTAGGAATAAAATAAGACCCATATTGCTATATAAAAGGTTGGATCAGAATTTAGGTCAAGAATGAGCCTATGGGGGTTCGCAAACAAAAACTAAATTTGAATTTTTCATGAGGTTCCTAAAAGGACAAGGAATATGTGCTCAAAATTTGAGCACAATGAGACATAAATCAGGGTCCAAATAAGCCCCTAAAGTCTAAGGATTTAAAGACCTAATTTTAAAGAGCTCCCAATGAAATGGAGTGGAATTTGAAGGGGAAAATAATAGGAAATGACCAAAGAGTGTAGGGTTAACTTAACTTATCTTTAATGGATGATTCCTTACATTTTATCATGTCCCATGCTATCAAAAATGGTGGAAAGAGGGTTAAGAAATAAATGGGAATTTTGGGTGAAAAAGGGGGATTAACCATCCTAGGTGCCGCTAAAGGGGTCACCAGGTCGCTTAAATGACTACTACTTAAGCAACATATGTTTGCTTAAGCAGTTAGGGAAGGATAGGCGGAAGAGGTAAAGTAGTATCCTGTCCACTAAAGTAATGTATGCTAAAGAATACTATGATCACTTAAGCGTTCCTCACCCAAATGGATAAGGCGGTAAAGCAACCCAATATCTCTAAAGTGACTAACGTTTAAATAGTCATTTTTGATTCTTAAGCAGCTGCACCAGTAACTTGAGGCACCAGATTTTATAAGTCTAAAATGGACTCCGATTGAGTTCTCAAGATTTTTTTGAAACCCCGTGTGCGCAAAAAACTATGCTACCATATTAAATTTGTCCTTGTGGGCTCAATAGAACCATCAAAACTTTTATCAAAGATTTTTTTGATAAAATATGGGGTCCACACCTATTGTTCCCTTTTTCATAGAATACAACCAATTGCCAAAATGAGTCTGGAAGCCTTGGGACTTGAGCCAAGGGTCCCCTTAACCTAAAATTAAAGTTCCGGAGCTAATGGAATTGTTGGAATTCTCATCTAAGGTTATTTATTAGGAGTTTTGGTTCAAGAAAAATTCCTTAACAATGATAGCTTCAAAATAGAGAAATGATCCTAAAACCCAAATAAAGTGTTTGATAACCAAACTGATAGTTTTGACATGTCAAAAATGACTTGGAGACACTGTGGAAAGACTTATAATATTAGAAATATGCAAAAATTAAGGAAATAGTTGTTATTACAAAGGTTAGGGAAAGTCAAATCTAAATGGTTAGGATCTTTCATAGTGGTAAATATGTATCCTAGTGGTGCAAACTGAAATCCTAGTGGTGCAAATTGAATAGGAGGACCATAAAAAGAGGAGTTTTCATTTGAATGGCCAAAGGTTGAAGTACTTCTATGTTGGTGGATCCGAAAAGGAAAAAGTAGAGGCACTCAATTTCAAAGATGCTCGTTGAATAGGAATAACGTCATACCACTATGATTTCTAAGGTGCTTCTTAGGAGGAAACCCAAGTTTACTTTTTGTTGTTTTATTCTAAATCATGTATCTATTTTGGGTATAATTATAAATACATATAAAAATCTATGTTCGGGACAAGGCTTAACACTTGTTTGATCATAGGTAGGGAACATGGGTGTGCACATGCCTCCATTTGTGTATGTGGCAGTGAATTTCAAAGTAACGCACCTAAAGAATTTGACCAAATAATTCAGACCCAGACGCATGTGAAACTTAGCACATGCAATCATATCTCTAAGCGTAAGTCCAGGTAAGTCAGTTCAACGCGTACCCAACCCGATTGACCCAACCCCAAAAATCTTTTTAATTTTTCACTCCACACACACAAAATTTCACATCCATGACACTCTTCCCCTCCTAAATAGTATTTTCCCTTACTTTCCCAAGGCAATCCAAATCTGGTGAACTATCGACAATTGTACCTAACTCTAGCAAATACTTACTCTTCTTTTTTTTTTATGCTTAATCTTATTATTTAACCTTGAATTTTTGTAAGTTAACTCCACTTATTTAAATATTGGAATGCATGACTATGTGTGAAAGGTAAGTATCTCCCAAAAACATTCTTCTTTGGTGTGTTATTTGAACTTGAAGTTAATAGTGTGGCAAAGAATATTGTTGTTTTGTGTTTTGTGGTGATTGGGAATTTGAATTAAAAATTTGGGGAATTCTTGATTTCCCATAGTTGTTTTTAAGATATTCAATTTGTGATCCCCACTATGAGTTCGATGAAAGTTCTAAGTGAATTTTTCAACAAGATCTTTCATAGTTCATAAGCTAATTGCTACTAGAAAGTATTCTTTATATTATGAATTTTTAAATTCAAATTTTAGCATCTTATAAGGAGTGTTTGTTGGTAATTCAAGTTGTGTGGTATTTTGTTAGTTAAATTATTTTGTCATGAGTTTTGGTGGATTGAGTGGATTGCAATTAATTTCAAATTTAAGGGTGACATTTGAGTATACCCATAAAGGAAAATTCATGATTTTCTCGATGATAGATTGGGTGATGTCATTCTTAAAGGCAAATCATCATTTTGGTTAATTCAATGTTCATGATCAATTCTTATGTCTAAGTGTAAAGTGTGTTGGGTGAAATTATGCTTGATGTAATTGCATAAATTAAATGTGCATTTTATTATTTTTATGATTTTAATTTGGGATTTGAAACATTTGAAACTAGTTGTGTGTCCTTGAAAACACTTGACAAGAGAGGTTCATAACCATTAAAACTCATGTAGAGACTTTACAAAATACAGACCTTGTGTTAAACCTATCAAAACCTGAAAATATAGTCAAAAGAAGGTGTATTTCCCTTTGAGGGAAGTCTTGCTAGGGAACTTAGACCACATGTGTATGCATGTCTTCACTTGGATGTGTATCTTGGCATGCATCTTATGCCGATTCATTTTGCTTACCCCTAACTTCACATACACCCACATGTGCTGAGATGCGTCTATATCTCTGTATTTATGGGTCCTAAGGTCAGTGTTTTACAATAATTTGCTTTCTTATGCTATTTTATGTCATTTTACTTTACTTTTCTTTATTTTACCATAGTATTTTTTATAACATATAAAATCCAAGAACATGTTTTAGCTTTTATCTTTGTGTTAGTTGTTGCCTTATTTTCATTTCAGATATGACTTATAGATAACCAATGCATTATGCTATAAATAAGGCCAAGGATAAAGGTAAGTGTTAGGCCACCACTTCTAGAAAGAGGACTCTAGCTCAAAATAATGACTTTTTGTACCCTGAGCTATAAAAAGCTATTTATCTTTCTATGTGGTTGGAAAATGATGCTAAGGTTCTTAGAAAGAAAAAATAAGACAAGTTTTAATTTGTGGTAGAGGGGTGTGAGCTTTATGATAATTAGGTAAGCATATGAGATTTCAACCCAGATTACTTTTTCAGCTTGAAAGGGGTCCTCGACTATTTTTTTGATATTGTGTAGCAGATTAAGGAGCCTGTATGGTGAATCTGACATATGGTGATGGTTGAAAAATAACTGATATCTAATTTCCAGAGCTTTTTAGAGCGTTCTATGCTTCTTACTATATTCAACATAAGTAACACTAGTATAAAGAAGCTATGGAGCTGTAACCTTGCTTAGCTAGTGTTTTTGTGAGAGGGGTTGAGGTGCCTTGCACCCAAAGGCTATTAACAAAATTTACCTTGATAATCATTCTAAGCCCAACATTCCATGTAAGGAGTGGGTGAATGGTGGGAATACTTAATTTCCTTAGCTTTCTCCAATCATTGCCAAAGGCCTTCCTACCTATGCTAATTGTAAATGTCAAAACAAAAGGCATGGTCTTTCGATTCAAGAGCATTGGCTTGGGTTTGTGGGTTTTTGATTACTCCTTTCCCCAATTATCAAAGAATTACTATTGAGAGGGACATCCTAGCGGGCTGCCTTATGGGTGGTGTACATATTAAAGTAGGAGAAATAATCAAGCTAAGAGCAAAGCAAGATAGGAGTTTATTACCTTTTCCAGTTCCCATATCTGTATTATGTTTTGTTGTCAAGGTTCCTTTCTTTCCTCGAGTTTATCAATAAGTGAGTGTGATGAGGTGATTGATATCACTCATAGGCAGGATAATGCTAACCCTACAAGTAAAATAAGGAAAGCATCTAAGATGTCTAGTTTGCCTTTGGGAGAGCTACCTAGTTTAATGGGCACAAACACCCTTACTGTGATTTCATTTTCATTAGATACCCCACAAAGTTCTAGTGGTATAAATCCAGCTGTTGATCCTCCTCTAGTACCACCTTTTTTATCCTTACACAACCTCCTTCTTAACCTATTCATCCTTTTAGAGATGGTTCTATGGTCACATTTTCTATGATGGCCTCCATGACCTTTGACTATAACATAACTATAGCTCGGCTTGTCATTGATACACCATAGTTCATCCAAGTCACCATTGAGAAAAGTATTGATCAGTACAAGGTTAGATACGAGATTATGAGTGAAGATTGGCAGCAATTTAGGTAAGAGTAAATAGTGAGGCAGTTTCTACTCATATGGAAAATTTTACTATACTTTCAAAGAAGTTCTAGCTGGAAAAACATTCCTTATCATTGCTTGATGACCAAATGATAGTACCTTATGTTTCTCTTGACCTGATTCTACCATTTGCTAATTTGTTTGGTAGTAACACTAAGAGAGGTAGGGCTGGAGTTGACTTGGGTGCGAGGCTGATTAAGGACTAACAGACTTGGGTTGCCACTCAGTTGTCATTGAATGGCCAACATACTAGGTTAGTTGGTGCTTGTTCTATCTCATAGCCTCTTGAGGATTATTGTGTTAGTCCAGTTACAATAACAGGAGCCTAGTATGAGAAGGCTCATGTATTTTAAATGATGATCAATTACAGACTACTTATGATGAGTATACACATGCCTAGTGAGCTTAAGGGTGGACATGTATGCTAGCCTCTCAAGTGTCTACTCGGATAAGCAGTAAGCTGAGCGAAGGCCACTTCTTGACATATCTACGCATCTTGCCACATGCATTGGCATGTGCCAAGCATAGTGGCATTTTCATAATTCACTATTGCCTATTTTTCTTAGTTATAAAAGGGATTTTTTGGATTTAAAACTCCATATTTTGTCAAATTCTAAACTCTAATGCTTGTAATTGAAACCATAGAGTGGGATCTTAGTTATTTGTTCTTGTTCATGCTTGGAATTTGAAATTTCTCTTGGAATATTTGAATTCTACGGCAAATTTTAATGAGAATATATATATATATATATATTTCCTTCTCTGCTAGTTATGGGTAGCTAAATTCCCAACTTGGGTAGCTAGATAATCACTAAATTGTTAATGATTTAATCATTACTCTATGTTATCAACCAATGATTAGAGGTTGCAAACTGTAGTTTTGCTTAGTAACTTTTTCCTCCTTGACAAAGAGATAATAGTGAGTAGTGGTGATTAACAATAGATTTTTCTTATCTTTTAATAGTAAATATTATACATAAGGCTACTAATTGAGGTATTTGGTTGGTTACAAGCAAAAATGTGTGAGTTGTTCTACAGAACCCACATAAGAAATTTCAAAGTTTTATTGAAAGATTCGTGTTAAAATTTGTAACCTAGCCTATTCGCATGATTAGTTGAGGTTAGGAAAATAGGTACTTATGTATATAATCACACATATGAGGGCATAATCCCAATTATCTATTACTCTTGATTACAGACTTTAGAATTCACTTTTGCAAACCAAAGTTTGAACTTAACTATTTGAACACGAAATCAATTGAACAAATCCTCCATTTTACTTTATTGCATTGTATTATGCATTACAAGTAAACATCTAGTCACTTGTGAGACTCAAAGGTGAACTAATCACCTTTATTCCCTGTGGAATTAACCGACTCCAAGTTGGGTAAAATTATATTGCTAACGACTGCATACATCTTAAAGTTTTTGAATGTTATCATACAACATATATCGACAGTAAAACAATCCTAGCATGATAGATACCTACTACTAAAGCAGATCCCTAGCCACTAAATTAGAAGAAAGACCATTTAAGTGATGGAAGTTGACATCCTCAACAACCACCTAAGCAGCTCCCAAGCAGCTAAATCTGCTCCTCTTCGGGGAAAAATGGTCGCTAAAGTAGTTGCACTAGATCACCAGCACTAGTGTTTTGAGCCAAGTTATAAAACTCTAATCGGGTATTCATAATTTGTTCACAATCCCATACATGCAATGAAATATGCTACCCTACTGGAAATAATATTCTAAACTCAACAAAATTGACAAAATTCCCACTTGAGGTTTCATCGAAAATGGGTACCACACCTACATTTCCATTTTAACCAACCACCCAGTAGTCCAAAATATATCAAAAGCCTCGAGACCCAAAACAATGTATCCCTTATCCTAAAATCCATGTTCCAGAGCTAACAAAACCATTAGAATTTTCTTCTGAGACAATTTACTAGAAGTTTTGTCCTAAGACGAATTTTTCACTTTAAAAGCTCTAAAATAGGGAAATTTTCTTAAAGCCTAAATGAATTTCTTAAGAACCAAACCATCTATCCTAGAAATATGACTTGGGGCAACTATAGAAAAGCTTGAAATACAAAAAACACACAAAATAAAGAAAATGACCTAGAGGTTCATTCCATTTACCCCATGAAAAAAGATGGACCTTAAGTTTTATAATTAGGTAAATGATCCAATTAGAATTAGTATATGTTAACAAAAAAGAATTAGGAAGGAAAGTGAGACGAACATGTAGTATAAACTTACTGAACCTAGCAAATAGATAAAGAAGATAAATTTGGGGGTGAAATATCGATGAACGTGCAAGGAATAGGTTAGGAGGCTTTAGGGTATATATTGTAATTAATGAGATGGGTTGGGGGATCCGGTTGTAGGTTAGACATTTATAATTAATGTAATTAATTATATAGGGATAGAGGGGAGGGGTAGCCACACCATTAATTATTTTTTATTTAATTTTGGGATTGTTAAAATGAAGGGCAATCTGGAACCTAAATATGGATGTTAGGGATATTATGGAGCCTATGGTGGATGGAAGGTATTTTTATACCATTTCCAATAAGTGAAGGTAATCTAGGCCCTTTTCCATATTAAATAAAACAAAAACCAATCCAAAAAGCTAACAAAGAGGGTTCTAAGTTTCTATTATTAGCTAAGAGCTTAAGAATGTATAACTAAAGAGCAAAAGTAAAAGTAAAAGTAGTAAGATTTCTCAAATGGATTATCTGTCGATCCTATGTTAAGGATTCGATAACTTGTAAGTACTTACATGTTCACAGAAAAAAGTTGAGTGTGATGACCTGTCATGTCAACTTGCTACATAAATGCCAGTTTACACATCTTTTTATCATATGGAAGCTTGCATAAAAAAGATTCTAGAACTTGTGGAATATTATAAAAATGTGATATGTCACAACCCGAATTGGGGACCTGGCCGTGACGGGCACCCCAATCCAACCAAAGCCTGAGATGACCCTTTAATGTCACGACCCAAACTAGGGCCTGGCCATAATGAGTATCTCAAGTCCACCATGGACCAAAGACCACCTCACTACCCCCTTAACCCATACTCAAGAGCACAATAATAATAATAACCCTAATAACAATGCAAAAGCCAATAAATAGTAATAAGAAGATGGATAAATAACTCAAGTAAACTAAGTGTCAAAACAATTACCAATCAACCCATATCTATCCTTAGTAGCCTCTAAAACCAGAATACCCAGGTCAGGACATGCCCCCCACCATGACCAAAAGAATCCAAAAGTACTAAGCCAAAATAAAAGAATATGAAAAAGATAAGGCCTCTTGAAGGATGTAGGCTCACTACTTCACAATACTCAACAAATGTTGTAATCCACCTAATGCTGCATAGGGGTAAAGAAGTGTCTTCAGACCCTACATTATGAAACAATATAGCATTCGAGGAAGGTTAGCGGGGTGAGCACCAACATGTAAATTAGGGAAGGGAGAAAATAATGCCATGTCAAAAATCATTCCAAAACTATATGCACGTATTCATATATACATATTTATAAGATATCGGGATAGGGAAAATGGTTTAATCATGAGATTTTAAAATCATTAACCTAGATTATGTAGCTCTAACCATCCTAAAAACACCCACGGGCTATATGGGTCTGCCCCCTCCCCTCCTCTACCCACCGAAAGGGCCCCAGTGCATGTTAACTACACGAACCAGAGAAGTCCAAGGAAAGGCCAAGGAATCCATGACCCCATGCCAATCCAAGGTACATATATATCAAGTTCGAACTATACACACAATCATGAAGACCCCTATTCCGACAAATGTTATTTTCAATATCCGTCCCCTCGGTACTACTACCTTTTAGGCAAGCTACACAATCCTATTTAGTCCTAATTAAAATACTTGCACATAAACCCATACATTTAACCAAGGAGTCATTTATCCAGACATTAACAGTTTGGTATCATCATACCAGTTAAACTTGCAAGCTAATCTGTGTAATATGGGGGAATCCAGGAACTCCATCCGCCACCTAAGTTGGGGGAATCAATGACCCCCATTTGACTCTCAAGCTCCAATTTAAAATCAATCCATGGCCTCTAAGTCCTTTCAAAATCATTTATGTTCCATTAACATTTTATGCAGTGCAAAGTTTCAAAACTGATGTAATTTATGTGTATATCCATTTTTCAAACCAATTTCATAGGTTTGGTTGAGGTCAAAGCCAATTCTAAACCGTTGAACCATAAAATTTAGGGAAACCCATGTTCCCCATTCCAATTCCCACTCCCATGCAATTGTTTAATTCAAAACCATGAGATTAAAGCATAAACAATCAATTCAAAACCATGGGGATCAATTCATGTAATAGCCATTCCAAATCCCTTAGCCCATATTCAAAATCCAACAGCTAAATAACATGGATAACAATTAAATATATGTTTTTGCACAAAATTCAATTTAGGGACGAGATACATGCCCGAAACACATAAGAATTTTTTAAATCAATTTGAAACTTAGAGTCCAGATGATGAATTCTCTATCAAACCCTTGAGTTTTTCTTGGGTTTTACATTTGAGAGTGAAATAGAGTAATATGATCTTTAAAAACTGAAGAAAATAATCTTATTTTATGTTTAAGGGTCGTACAAGGGTGAAAAGATCCAAAATACCCTACCCCAAGTAAATAAAACAAAATTGCACAAAATTTATGCCATGGCGTGGCATGCCAATATCCCAGAGGTTATCCTCTATGCCTCGCCAATATCACGGAAGGGTAAACTTCATGACATGATAATAATAGAGAGGCTCCTACCTCGATGTTCAAAATTTCTCCGAACCCTTTTCAAAATTCTGAAACCTTTTCTGAACACCCTTTCAGCATCCCTAAACACAATTCATGTGAAAAATTTATATTTCAAATACGAGTAGGTCAAAAATAAAATAATGGAAATTTTAAGGGTTATACATTAAACCCTTCTTAGGATCATTCATCCTCGAATGATGAATTTGGGCACTTTTAGCATGAGAATAACAAGAATATGTCATAATTAAATAACGAACTAAGAAAATGACAAGAAGAAAATGAAACTCATACCTTAAGCACTTTCATCCAACCCGAGGAACAAGAATGGATATTTAGCCTTTATATCTTTCTCAGCTTCCCATGTTGCCTCTTCTACCTTTTAGTTTCTCCAAAGGACCTTCACTAAAGATACATCCTTGGTCCTTAATCGATGAGCCTGCTAATCCAATATCTCAATCGAGACTTCCTTATAGGATAAGGAATATGTAACACCAACTTTCTCCACAGGCACTATCAAGGGAGGATCACCATATATTTTTTCATCTTGGACACATGGAACATGAGATTTATAGAACCCAAACTCACTGGCAAGTCTAATTCATAAGAAATGTTCTCAATTTTCCTTAAAATCTGATATCGACCGATGTAACAGGGAATGAGCTTCCCCTTTTTCCTAAATCTGATCACTTCTTTCATAGGAGATACCTTAAAGAATGCCCAATCATTTACTTTAAATTCCAACTCTCTTCACCACACACCCACATAAGACTTTTGGAGACTTTTAACATCCTTAATTCTATCTCTAATCACCTTCACTTTCTCCATGGCTTGGTAAACTATGTCAGGACCAAATAACCTAGTCTTACCTACTTCAAACCATCCAATATAGGACCTACACCTCATATCATAAATAACCTTAAAAGGAGCCATTTGAATACTCGAATGATAACTATTATTATATGCAAACTCAATAAGAGGTAAATCAATCTAACCTTAAAATCAACTACACAGGACCTTAACATATCCTTCAAGGTCTAAATAGAACGCTTCACTTATCCATTCATTTGAGGATGGAAAGTGGTTATAAGGTTCATCTTAGTCCCCAAATCTTTCTAAAATAAATGCCAAAAGTAAGATGAAAATTGCATACCGCGATCTAAAATAATGGACATTGGCATACAATGCAGCTTCACATTCTCCTAAATAAACAACTTTGTATAATCCTCAACTAAGTAGTTAGTCCTCACATGCAAGAAGTGAGTGGACTTAGTCATCCCATCCATAATGACACTAATCGAATCATACTGACTGAAAGACCGCGGGAGACCTATAATGAAATCCATATTGATAATATCCCACTTCTACAGAGGTAACTCTATATCTTGAGACATGACATCAGGCCTTAAGTTCTCAACCTTAAGTTGCCAACAAACCATACACTTAGCAACAATATTTTCTACACCTCTCCTCATATTGTTCCACTAATAGATCTCCTTTATGTCATGGTACATTCAAGTCGAACCCAAATAAAATGTATATCACGACTCATGAGCCTCAGTCAGAAGATTAGACCACCACCTTACTATGTTGTATGATCATACAACCCAGTCGCATATGAGATGCATCACAAAACACAATAAAGCCATCAGTACCATCAGGCAGGGTCAAAACTAGCATAAAAGTTATCTTATCCTGTAACTTCTCAAAGCTACCCTCTCAAGCATCAGACCACAAAAGCTTACCATTCTTTTGAGTCAATCTAGTCAATGGAGAAGTAATAGAAAAGAAAGGCTACCTCCTATAATACCTGGCCAAACCCAAGAAGCTTTTAATGTCAGTCGGAGTCGTGGGTCTAGGTCACTTCTTCACCATATCAACATTTTGAGGATCCACCTTGATCCCCCCATTAGAAAAAAAACATGACCAAGAAAAGGCACAACATCTAAAAAAACTCGTATTTAGAAAACTTAGGATAGAACTTCTGATCTTTAAGGTTCTATAACATAATTCAGATTTGATTGACATGATTACCTTACTCTTAGAATACACCAAGATATCATCAATAAACACTATCAGAAATAGATCAAAAAATTGAGTAAACACCTGGTTCATAAGATCCACAATACAGTCAGAGCATTGTCAACCCAAATGACATAACCAGTAACTCATAGTGACCATACCAAGTTTGGAAAGTAGTCTTGGAAATATAAACCTCCCTAATATTATACTGATGATAGCCTGAATGAAGATCAATCTTATAGAAGCATCTAGCACCCTAAAGCTGATCAAAAAGGTACTTATTTGTAACACCCCAAATTTCTAGAATTAAAATGCCACACGGTTCTCATGATCCTGAAGGATAAGAAGCTAACCCTCTACTGGTACCTGTGACTGAGCACTACATAATATACTAAAATAAATATGAAAAACTAGTGAAAACTTGCCATAAGGTTCAAAATATCTAAAATACTCAAAACTAAAAACTAAATACCAATATATCTATCCGAAAAGCCTCTAAACTATCTAAACTGTGGATTTGATGAGACATGTCCCCAACTAACTCCATCTACTGAAAATAAACCAAATTTAATGCAATAATAAAATATGGATCATCCTCGAATATAGATGACTCACTGCTACGTCTACTACTGCTGACTGGGTCTGGATTACTATAGGTGCTTTGGATCCCGTACGTCTGAACCTATGGTATAAGACACCATAGCGTAGGAAAGTATGCGTAAGTCTTTGACTGTACCGGTATGCTAGATGAGGAAAGGTTGAATGCAACGGATTATGCATGAACATTACTCAACTGAATAACATAAGAATTCTAAATGGGGATATATGCATGAACACACAAACCAAAACTGGAATCGAAGTAACACTGAATACAAACTCTGAATACTGGTTTTTGAATACTGACTTATAGATGGATGGGCCTACTAATACTGATATTTGAGTTTACTAACTCTGAAATACTAAATAACTAAATCTATTCATATCAATAACTGAGTTCTGAGCTTGCTATTATCGACTGGCTAAATCTGAGATCAAACCACTGTAACGCTCCGCATTTCGGGCCTACAATATTGACCATGATTCTGATGTGTTGATAAATCCCAAAGCCATAAAATCCTATACCAATATGGTATGTTAATTATTTTTGTAGCATGTGAATCCATTCAAGCTAGAATTTAGACCATAGAGATCCTTCAACTCAAGGACGAGTTGAAACTATTTCGATCGACTAAGTTTTAGTGGACGTTGTAAATTGTGTCATCTTCCATTGACCATAACTCTTTGTATATGTCAAATTAGGGAGACTAATATGTGGCAAATGATATTTCTTCAAGTTAGCTTTCCAACGATACCAATTTTGCTAAAATCTGACACCCAAACAAGAAGTTATGGCCTTTCAAAGTGACATGCGTCACCTAACCAATCGCCCATGGCCACTGTAAAGCATAGGAGATAGCCTAGGAGGTTCCTATGTAAACATAGGAGATATCCTAGGCAGCTCCTATGTAAACATAGGCGATGGAATGGGCGGCGCCTATGTATTGAATTCAAGTGACTTAAACACTCTATTTTTGGGGCAAAATGGTCCTTTTTCACCCTTTCTTAGCCCTAAAACATGAAATTCAGTTCCAAGGACCCCAAAATACACCTTCATTCATCAAAAGTGCTGAAGAATTCTCCTTAGCATTTCAAAATAAAAACCCAAGCAACTCGAGATTCAACCGGGGGTTTTAGGAACAAATTGCATATTTGGAATCCTCTCAACGTAGGCTTCGAGAAGTATCTAATATTCGTGGTAATCGAGGTACGTGGGGTTATCCTAAAATCTCATGGGTTTATTTTGTATGAACATGCATGCTTTTAAATGGGGTTTTCAATCAAATGCTAATAACTTGCTTACAATATAATTTCTAAGTCATTTTTCTTTATGTCATGGGAATTGTTTGCCTGTATACTTCAATGGTTGATACCATGCATATGTGATTTGAGATTTTCCATGGAAGTTTGATAAATATGAATGACAAATTTGTTTCAAATTCCCATGATAATGTCTTGATACCCCATATCATATTGTGACAAACAAAAGAGAGCATGAATTTGAAATAATTATTGTTCACCACTTGTAAATGATGAAGAACCTTGGTTTTACATGATTATGCATATGTGGATGTGATATTGATGACTTACAATTTGGGTATGACGATACCCTAAATAATATAATACATTATTGAATTAAATAAAGTTTGAATGGATTGATTTTAGATGAGCTAGGTGGATGCCCGAAGAAGGTGTTTCAGTGTAAGGGATCATCGCTGGAAACCATGTTTGCCGACACGAAAAGTTCGTACCATGCTAAGTGATCTTGTGTACTTGACTTTATGTCATTGCCAAATTGGGACTATAGGTAGGAGCCCGGGCTAAGTGATCTTGGGCACTACCATTAGGTCGAGACACCATACTTTATGGTCTTGTGTGTCTCTCCCTCACTTATACTCTAATCTCGGCGGCAACTGAGGTTTGACAGTTGGTGTAAATTATGTAGGGTATTCCACCTAGCTCAGTTGCATTTCATTGTTGTTGAGAAACTATTGCATTACGCCCATGTGTTTTCAAATGATTTGATATGAAATTGCTTTATAATGGCTCTCAACTATATTTTGAAAAAATATTATGTTTTGTTTTGATATCGCTGCGTGCCTGTACTTTTGTGCTGACCCGCTCCCCTCTTAAACCTGTCAGGTTCTGAGGACCAGTTTAGGGGTCAAAAGAATCAGTAGATCTTTTAGACAGAGTTGCAGAGACAAGTGGTGAGCCTTCTATATTTCAAAAGGTCTTATGTCCTGCAGTACTTTTATCTTATATTTAGTTTTGGGGTCTACTGGGGGCCTTGTCCCAGTTTATATACAGTTACTTGACTCAGTCATTTGTTAGAGATTTTCACAAATAGTTATTTAGAGATTGATTGATGTTGGGGGAAACTTTGTTTCACCGTTATTATTTCTATTCATATTTATAAGCATGTTTCTAAATTATTGTGTATCTTACGCATTACTTTGATTATATGAATTAGGTGCATGATTACAAAACAGATAGAGGTGTTTTAGGCCTTCATGGATCGAAATGCTCATCACGGCCAGGCCCTGGTTTAGGTCATGACAAACTTGGTATCAAAGCACGGTTCATGGTTTCAGGGTGTCTGCGAAATCACGTCAGGTAGAGTCATATTTATGAGTGTGTAGCATGCCACACTTATAAGAAGGGGGATACTAGCCGTTTAGGAAATGTTTCCCTTCTTTGTGATTTAGCTCGTACTTTAGAGTTTGAACTACCCCCTAATCAATGATCACTTGAATTTCAGAAACACCGTTATGTCTCCACGTCGTATTATCGATCAGAATACTCTGGCAGATAAGGTTCGTCCCACCCATGGGATGTGGACCCATAACAGAGCTCACACTTCAGAACTTGTCTCTACTCCGGGAGTCCCTCCAATCCCGAACAGTCCACCTCCATGGACTAATGTCAACCGTCCCCCAACTGCTCAGGGAGATATTTCAAATGCAGAATTTAGACGTTCTATTCATATATTGACACAGTTGGTAGCTAACCAGGATCAACGATCAGAAGATGTTGGTTCTACATCTGTTACATCTGAGGATACTAGGGTCGGGCATTTCATAAAGATGAACCCACCTAATTTCACTTGCACCAAGGTAGAGGAATATCCACAGGAGTTCATGGATGAGATAGAAAATATCTTTAAGGTAATGCATGTGGATGAGGTTGAAGGGGTGGAACTAGCAATCTATCAGCTCAAGGACATTGCGAATCAGTGGTATGCCAACTGGGAAGATGCAAAAGGTGAGAGTGCTGAGCCCACAGTTTGGGGTGAATTTGTGGAAGCTTTTCTTGATTGATTCTTTCCAATGGAGTTGAGGGAGACTAAAGTGGAAGAGTTTATGAATCTGAAGCAGGGAAGTATGAGTGTCCATGAGTACACTTTGAAGTTTAATAAACAAGCCCGCTATGCACCAGAGTTGATTAGTAATATGGGAGCCCGGATGAAGAAATTCGCATCTGGCCTTGCTGATAACCTGGTACTTGAGTGCCAAGGGGCTATGTTGAATAAGGAGTTAGACTTTACTCGACTGAGCATTCATATGCAGCAGGCGGAAGAGAAGAAGAAAAAGATTGCTGAATCTAGAGAGAAAGACAGACATGCTAAGAGAGCTAGATCTACGGACCAGCACCAGAGTCAGCTGTAGAGTGGTAACTGGGGTAATAAGTGGTCAAAGAAAAAGAAGTTTTGGAATAATGCACAGTCAGTAGCAAGCGCCCCAGCACCCAGACCACCAACAGACAGACAAACTCAGAGTTTTCAGACTCCTCATGGATCCAAAGCTCTAGGTACACAGTCTCAGGGTAGTGTGGTCCAGCAGCATTGTACTTATCCGTGGTGCGAGGTTTTTGGAAGGAATCATCTAGGAAAGTGTTAGTTTGAGGGGAGAAACTTCTATACTTGTGGAAAAGTGGGTCACCTTCAAAGAGATTATCCTTCTGCTGGGGGGGGGGGGGGGGGGGGGGCTAAGTCCCAAGCCGCCTCTACAGCTCCTCTTCCTAAGGGTGCCTCTTCAGCTATCGGGAGTAGTCACAACCAGTTATATTCTTTAACTAACCGCCAGGAGATGGAAGCTTCACCAGATATTGTCATCAATATGTTACGAATCTTTTCTCATGATGTTTATGTATTGCTTGATCCCGGGTCTACTTTATCTTATGTAACCCCTTATGTGGTTGTTGGTTTCGCGTTTGAGCTCGAAGTTATTGTAGAACCCTTCTCTGTTTCTACTCCTGTAAGTGATTCTGTTGTTTTTAGAAGGGTGTATAGAAATTGTGTCATGTCTATTTATAGTAGGGATGGGTCCCTTCGTATGTGCATAGACTACCACCAGTTGAATAAGATAACAATTAAAAATAAATATCCTCTTCCTAGGATTGATGACCTTTTTGACCAGCTTCAGGGTGCCAAGTGTTTTTCAAAAATAGATATTCGTTCGGGTTATCATCAGTTGAAAGTTAGGGAGTCATACGTTCCCAAGACAGTTTTCTGAACCCGATATGGTCACTACGAATTTCTAGTCATGTCCTTCAGGTTGACTAACACTCCTGTAGCTTTCATGGATCTTATGAATAGAGTGTTCCATCAGCTTCTTGACTTGTTTGTCATTGTATTTATTTATGATATTCTGATCTATTCTAAGAGTAAAGAGGATCACACCAATCACCTCCAAATTATTCTTCAGACCCTTAAGGATCATTAGCTGTATGCCAAATTTTCTAAATATGAATTCTGGTTAGATGCTATTTCCTTCCTGAGGCATACTGTGTCCAGTGACTGGATAAGAGTAGATCCTCAGAAAGTTGAAGTAGTGAGAAAATGGCCCAGACCCATGATAACAACCGATATTCAGAGCTTCTTGGGTTTGGCGGGGTATTATAGAAGGTTTGTAGAGAGTTTTTCTTCCATAACTGCTCCGCTTACTAAACTGACTCAGAAAAAGATGAAGTGGTCTGACTTATGTGAAAATAGTTTTGACATGTTGAAGAACAAGCTGACTACTGCTCATGTTTTGACACTTTGCGAGGGTGTAGATGATTTCATGGTTTATTATGATGCATCCCATATGGGACTTGGTTATGTATTGATGCAGTGTGGTAAGGTGATAGTTTATGTATCTAGGCAGTTAAAGGTGCATGAATGCAATTAACTCACTCATGAATTGGAGTTAGCAGCCGTGGTGTTTGCACTTAGAATCTGGAGGCACTATCTCTATGGAGTGCATGTTGATATTTATACTGACCATAAGAGTTTGCAGTATATTTTCACACAGAAAGAATTAAACCTCAGGCAGAGGCATTGGATGGAGCTTTTGAAAGACTATGATATGAGTCTATATTACTATCCGAGCAAGGCAAATATTGTAGGCAACGCCCTCAGTAGGTTGTCTATGGGCAGCCTTTCTCATGTTGAAAAAGGGAAGGAAGAGATGCTGAAGGATATTCACCGCCTTGCAAATCTGGGAGTGCGACTCTTAGATTCTAAAGATGGAGGGGTGATTGTTCATGAGCTAGCTAAGTTATCCCTTTATGCTGAAGTTAAGGAGAAGCAGGTTGGAGATCCCATCTTGATGCAAATCAAGAAAGATGTAGGTCAACAAAAGGTTATTTTGTTTGAAAAGTGTTTGAACTGTCAACAAGTGAAGATAGAACACATGAGGCCAGGTGGTACTTCCCAAGAGATAGCCCTACCTTTATGGAAGTGGGAGATGATAAACATGGACTTTATTACACGACTTCTGAGATCCCAAAACTAGTATGATTCTATATGGGTGATTATAGATCGGTTGACAAAGTCAGCCCATTTTTTGCCTATAAGGACTAATTATTCGGGAGAAGGTTATGCTAAGATTTACATTGACAAGATAGTTTGGTTTCATGGGGCACCAGTGTCCATTATATCCGATAGAGGTACACAGTTTTCATCTCAGTTCTGGAGATCTTTTCAGAAGGGTTTAGGTGTACAAGTGAATTTGAGCATAGCTTTCCACCCTCAGATGGATGGGCAAGCTGAGCGTACTATTCAGATCCTCAAGGATAGGTTGAGGGTATGCATCATTGATTTCAAAGATAGTTGAGTAGATCACCTGCCACTAGTTGAATTTGCTTACAATAATAGTTACCATGCCAACATCAAGATGGCTCCTTTTGAGGCTTTGTATGGAAGGAGATACAGGTCTCCGATAGGTTGGTATGAAGCGGGTGAGACTCAGTTGTATGGGCCTGATCTTGTTCATCAGTCGATGGAGAAAGTAAAGATCATTAGAGAATGACTCAAGATTGCTCAGAGTTGTCAGAAGTCCTATGCCGATGTTCGGAGAAGAGAACTAGGGTTTGAAGTTAGTGATTGGGTATTTCTCAAGGTTTCTCCTATGAAAGGAGTTATCCTATTTGAAAAAAGGGTTAAATTGAGCCCTCGCTACATAGGGCCATATCAGATTCTGAAAAATATTGGTACAGTTGCTTATGAGCTAGAATTGCCTTCAAGTTTGGGTTCCATTCATCCGGTATTCTATGTATCCATGTTGAAGAAATGCATTGGAGATCATTCTTTGGTATTACCAGTAGAGAGTATCAAAGTGACAGACTTCTTGCCTTACGAAGAAGAGCCCGTTAAAATTTTAGATCACCTATTTCTAAAGCTGAGGAGCAAAGAGATAGCCTCAGTAAAGGTACTGTGGAGGAATCAGAAAGTCAAAGAAGCAACTTGGAAGTCAGAAGATGACATGAGAAATAGATATCCTAATTTGTTACTTCGATGGAGGATGAGATAGAAGGTACTATTCCTCTCTTATCTTTCCTAGTCCTTTATTATGCTCTGAAATAGTGTCTTTCTGTGTCCCTCATCATCATTCGGGGACGAATGATCCTAAGGAGGGTTAATGTAACGCCCCGCATTTCAGGCCTATAATATAGATGATGATTCTGATGTGTTGATAAATCCTGAAGCTATAAGATCTTATGCCAATACGACATGTTAATTATTTATATAGCGTGTGAATCCATTCAAGCTTGAATTTAGACCATAGAGGTCATTCAGCTCAAGGACGAGTTGAAACTATTTCGATCGACTAAGTTTTAGTAGACGTTGTAAATTGTGTCAGCTTCCACTGACCATAACTCTCTGTATATGTCGAATTAGGGAGCCTACTATGTGTCAAATGATAGGTCTTCGAGTTAACTTTCCAACGATAAAAATTTTGCTAAAATCTGACACCCGAACAAGAATTTATGGCCTTTCAAAGTGATATGTATCGCCTAACCAATTGCCCATGGCCACTGGAAAGCATAGGCGATAGCTTAGATAGCGCCTATGTAAACATAGGCAATGGAATGGGTGGCGCCTATGTAAAGAATTCAAGTGACTTAAACACTCCGTTTTTGGGGTAAAATGGTCCTTTTCCACCCTTACATAGCCCTAAAACACAAAATTCAGTTCCAAGGACCCCAAAATACACCTTCATTCATCAAAAGTGCTTAAGGATTCTCCTTAGCGTTTCAAAATAAAAATCCAACCAACTCGAGATTCAACTGGGGGTTTTAGGAACAAATTGCATATTTGAAATCCTCTTAACGTAGGCTTCGAAAAGCATCTAATATTCATGGTAATCAAGGTACGTGGGGTTATTCTAAAATCTCATGGGTGTAGTTTTTATGAACATGCATGCTTTTAAATGGGGGTTTTCAATCAGATGCTAATAACTTGCTTTCAATATGATTTCTAAGTCATTTTTCTTTATGTCATAGGAATTGTTTGCCTATATACTTCAATGGTTGAAACCATGCATATGTAATTTGATATTTTCCATGGAAGTTTGATAAATATGAATGATAAATTGCTTTCAAATTCCCATGATAATGTCTTGATACCCCATATCATATTGTGACCAACAAAAAAGAGCATGAATTTGAAATAATTACAGTTCACCACTTGTGAATGATGAAGCTCCTTGGTTTTTACATGATTATGCATATGTGGATGTGATATTGATAACTTGCAAGTCGGGTATGACGATACCCTACAAAATATGATACGTGATTGAATTAAATAAAGTTTGAATGCATTGATTTTACATGAGATAGGTGGATGCCCAAAGAAGGTGTTTGAGTGTAAGCCCTCATCACTGGAAATCGTGTTTGCCGACATAGAAATTTGGTACCAGGCTAAGTGATCTTGTGTACTTAACTTTATGTCATTCCCAAATTGGGACTATAGGTAGGAGCCCGGGCTAAGTGATCTTGGGCACTACCATTGGATCGATACACCATGCTTCGTGGTCTTGTATGTCTCTCCCTTACTTATACTCTAATCTCGGCGACAACCGAGGTTTGACAGTTGGTGTAAATTATGTAGGGTATTCCACCTAGCTCAGATGCATTTCATTGTTGTTGAGAAACTATTGCATTACGCCCATGTGTTTTCAAATGATTTGATATGAAATTGCTTTATAATGGCTCTCAACTATATTTTGAAAAAATATTATGTTTTGTTTTGATATCTTTGCATGCCAGTACTTTTGTGCTGGCCCCCTCCCCTTTCCAACCTCTCAGGTTCAGAGGCCCAGTCTAGGGGTCAAGAGAAACAGTAGATCATTTAGACAGAGTTGCAGAGACAAGTGGTGATCCTTCTATGTTTCAGAAGGTCTTATGTCCTGCAGTCCTTTTATCTTATATTTAGTTTTGGGGTCTACTAGGGGCCTTATCCCAGTTTATATACAGTTACTTGACTCAGTCATTTTTCAGAGATTTTCGTATATAGTTGTTTAGAGGTTGATTGATGTTGGGGGAAATGTTATTTCCCCGTTATCTTTTCTTTTCATATTTATGACCATGTTTCCGAATTATTGTGTTTCTTCTGCATTACTTTGATCATATGAATTACGTGCATAATTACCAGACAGATAGGGGTGTTTCGGCCTCCATGGTTTGAAATGCTCGTCACGGCCAGGCCCTGGTTCGGGTCATGAATACCTCTCTAACGGATAATCTCTGAATATACTAATAATGATAAGGAATTATTGTATCTGAGATTAGACCTATCTAGCAAAAGATCTCTAAATTTTTTAATAATAGAAATAATGGACTGAGTTTGAGATCAGGCCTATCTAACAGGTGATCTTTGGATCTATTAGTACTGATGCTGATTAACTTTATGTGAGACCATATCTAATGGCGGGTGGTCAATGAATCTATGGAAATATATAAGTTCTTTACTGAGATAAGTGACTGTATCTGACAGTCTTGATTTCTGAGTTGTATTCTGAAGACTGATACTGAAACTACAACTGTGGGAGTTCTCACTTAACCGACATGCCCCAAATTTGAACTAGTGAGGTCCAACCTATAACCCCAGCTTGAAGAGTGTCAATACCATGCCACGGGTAAAGACCTCTACTACGGTCAAGCCTCTATAACGGATGACCCTGAACAGAAAGTCAAGCCTAAGGCAGTATGATAGTCTAGCCTTAATCTAATGGGTGACTCCTAGTCTTGCACTGGCTATGCAGTTCTGGAGTTCAGGGACTATTACTAACGACTTTACCTCTCTAACGGAGAATCCGTCATCCCTGGACTCGCTCGGTGCTAGTTCCTACTCCCATCTGAAGGACTCTGAACTGATTCTTAACTGAACTTAGACTGAGCTGAATCTGTTACTGTTCATATTTCTTGAATAATCTAACTAAGTTCACTTGGTTCCGTTATCTGACGGAATGCCACTTGGATTCTACTATCTGCTAAAATGCTACTGAATTCTTATTAGCCTACTGAGTATTACTGAAGTCTAAGCTTAATACTGAATACTACTGAGTACTACTGAATACTGATTACTTCTAAATACTATTGAGTTGGAACTGAATACTAAGTCGGATTAGACTGATACTGAGACTGGATTGCACTTATATTGAGATCATTGAATTTTCTTAAGTTTTTTAACTGTCTAAATTCTACTGATCATGGCTTGATTGAGATTATCCAGAGACTGACTCAGCTCTAGACAAGCAACTAAATTTCGAGTATTAGATACCCCCAGGAATGGATAACATAAATATCATAAAATAGGACAACTCATATATAACATGACAATAGGCTATTATCTACAACATAATCAATGCTAAATCTCGCCAATCACTTGAAGGACGTGCATACCAATATATCATAAATTATTCAATAAGGCTTTTCAACAAACACTTAGCTTACATGAACTTATACATAATTGGGGATTTCTTGCTAACCATGCTATATTGAATTTAGTTCCTTCACATAGCATTTTGTGAAACATGAGGAGAGCATGATTTAGTTATACAACAAATACTACACCCAATTATCATAATTTCATCAACCAATATGCAACTTGAAGAGGGATTATTATGAACATCACATAATTAATCACATGCTAGTATCAATTCTTAATAACGGTAGTCTAAATCATGAATTAAACTCAACAACACATAATCATGAACTTCAATACACATAAATCATGAAATATCATAAATACATAAACTTTGTAAATTTAAAATCGATTCTTGGACTTCTTGGGTGGAAGAAACCCAAGAATCAACATCTAACATACTTTAGGAGACTCTTTCTTGAAGGTTCTAGGAGAGATTCTTGATTTTTCAAAGAAGGATTTTGATCTTGTTCTTGGGTTTTTGATCTTGAAAGAAACCCTAGCTTTTGATTTTATAGATAAATAATGAAGTTGGGAGCCTTGATCTAATATAAATAGTTGCTAAAAAGGGTGGAAAAAGACAAAAAAACCCTTTCTAAATGATTAAAAATCATGAATGGGACATGCAACGGTGGGGTGCAACGGTCTGTCGCTGGGGCGACGGTCCGTCGAGCTTACCATCGTACCTGGACCAGAGCTGGGACTTATTGCCTCATCACGACGGCCTGGGACAACGGTTCATCGCTAGTTCAATGGTCCGTCGGTCCTGACTATTGAACTTGGCCAGTGGATGGGGCTACTGAATCATGACGACGGCTATGGGCGATGGTCCGTCGTTAGATTGACGGTCAGTCAGCCTGCCCCTTGCACCTGGGCAGTTCAGACATCTTTTTGTAAAACGTCCATAGCTTTTTTGCCCGACATCGGATCTTGACAAATTTGGTATCGACGGAAAGCTTATTCAATTCTCCACATGATAGAAATTTGATATTAGGGAAATTCTACATGCTTTAAAATATTTCACTTGGGAAGTCAGCCCTTACTCTTCTAAAGGATGAAACTTGACTTAAAGAAAGTTTGGGGTATTACATTATTCTTCACTATTATGTTATTCAATGGGAGATAACCTATACACATTTGATGAGACCTATCTTTCTTTAGGACAAAAAGTACAGGAGCACCCCATGAAAAAATACTAGGATGAATTAAACCCTAATTAAGAAGACCTTTTAACTGATCCTTTAACTCTTTTAATTTAGCCAAAGCTGTTCTATATGGAGGAATGGAAATAAGATGAGTATTCGATAGAAGATCAATACCAAAATCTATTTCCTTGTTTGATGGAATTCTAGAAAGATTATTGGGAAACATTTCAGGAAACTCACTAACCACAGGGACAGATTGCAATGAAGGACTTTTAGAGTCAGAATATTTAACCTGAACAAGATGATACAGACACCCTTATGAAATTAATTTTTGAGCTCTAAGATAAGAAATGAACCTCTCTTTCAGCATTATAAAACTCCCCTTCCACTGTAATACTGTCTCATTAGGTATGTGAAAACAGAACTTTTAGGTCCTACAAGATCATATCAAAATCTACCATATCCAACTTTATCAGATCCACCAAAGACTCTCTATGGAAGATATATACAAGATAACCCCTATCAATCTTTCTAGCTATAATAAAATCACCCACTAGGGAAGACATAAAAAAAGGGTCAAAAATACTTTTGGGACCAAAACCAAAATACACAGCCACATAAAGGGTCACATAAGAAAGGGTATACTCTGGATCAAGCAAGCGATACACATCACGAGAGAAGAGTTGTAACATACCAGTGACAACACTAGGGGATGCCTCAGATTCCTGATGAGTAGAAAGTGTATAGAGATGATTCTTGACAGTGCTAGTATTAGAAGTAGCGCCCTTTAGTTTAGGAGCTTAAGAAGTAACAATTGGGAGCTTATTAGCTTCTATGACAACTCTAGCTACTGAACAATGTCATTTCATATGACAAAGCAGACAATAGTTATACCACCAATTCCTCCTCTCATCATATTGACCGCGGTAAAGTTGTCTGCAAAATCGACAAAGAGGATATAATGGGGATTACTAAACTCCATTAGCTTGATATTCGGCATCGTGTGACTTAAAACTACTGTTAGCCTATAAGCAATGATAACTAGATGAATTAGGATAAGAGTCCCTAGCTGAAGAATAAAAATGAGAATTTCCCCATGTCTTTTTCTTTCTCCAGTACCTACCATCTCTTTCACTATTCTATTGATTTGCACCCTACTTTAAATACCTGAACTTCTTACTTTACCATTCCCAATCTTTTCCTGTCTCTTCTTTTCATATTCCACTGCTACATATAGACCCCAAATTTAGAGATGTCCATATAATTAGTCAATATTGTAGCCTTATACTTTAATACTAAGTCACGGAATAACCCAGAAGCAAATTTCCTTAGCTTCATCCTTATTGAAGATACCAACTTTGGAGCATAATGAGACAATTGTTGAAATTTAAGGGCATACTCCTTCACACTTATCTTTCCCTGCTTTAGATTCACAAACTTCTCTCTTTAGCTTTCTTCAGCTTCTAAGGAAAGAAATAATCATTAAAGGCACCCAAAAGCTCATCCCATAAAGTTGGCTATGTATCATCACCTCTCTATAGCTCCCACTCCTTATACCACTGATAAGCCAGATCCTTCAACTAGTATGCAACAAACTCCATACCTTTAGAATCAGAAGAATGCATCGCCCTGAATATCTTCTCCATCTTATCTACAAACCCTTGAGGATCCTTCTCAACCATAGAGCCAGTAAAGGTTGCGGGATTCAATCTCATGAATTAACCAACTCTAGTGACCTTAGAGGAAGGAGTAATAAAACCAATACTATTTGACTGATGATATTGAGAGGTCACCAACTAAGTAGGAAAATGGATGGACCAATGGAACTCTATATTAGAGATGTTACCCTGAGGTGATGAGGCATTATTATCTTCAGTTCGGAAAGTTGGAGGAGGACTAGTGGGAACTAATACAACTTTACATGGGGCAGTAGAATCTGAAGCAGGGACCCTAGACTGGGTCTGCACTCTATTCACAGGGCGAGTCCCCTCCACATTGTCTTAGAGTAGGAAATACTACCCAAAAAAGTTTCTATGAACATCAGATCTTCGGTGAGGCATGATATGAAATGCGAGGAAGCTAGAAGTTAGAGAAGTTTCATAACACTAGAATCAACAGCCCAAAAATGAAACATAAGAAAGAAAATTATTTCTCAATGCGTTATAGCCTCCTCCTTATAAGTGTGGCGCGCTACAAACCCATAAAAAAGACTCTACCCAACGTGACTTTTGGGACACCCAATGACTCTAAACCATTCTCTGAGACTAATCTTGTAACGACTAGAGCTAAGACCTGACCATAATAGGTATCTCAAGTTTACTAGGGATAGAAGACCATCTCCTTAACCCAAACTCAAGCTCACAATAATAATGGTAACCATAATAAGAATCTAGAAGACAATAAATAGTACAAAGAAAATGGGTAAATGACTCAAAGAAACTAAGTATAAAATTAATGAACAACTATCCCACATCTGTCCACAATAGCCTCTAAAATAGAATACCAAATCTGCAGGGACGTACCCTTCAATCATGACTAAAAGAATTGAAAAGTACTGACTCAAAATAAAAGAATATAGAAATGATAGAGCCTTACCTAGAATAGAGGCTCATAATGTCAATCTACTCGATGAACGTGCTAATCCAACTTATGTTGTACAATATTAAAAGAAGTGTCTTCAGACCTACATTATGAAACAATATAGTATCTAAGGAACGTTAGCGGGGTGAGTACTAGCATATAACTCAGGAAAGGAAGAAAATAATGCCATGTGCAAAATCATTCCAAAACTATATGTACACATTTATATATGCATATATATAGGATGTAGGAATAGGGAACAAGGTTTAAGCATGAGATTTTAAAATCATTAACCTAGATAGTGTATCTCTAACCATCCTAAAAACACCCATGGGATATATGGGTTTGGTTCTTACTACCGTAAGAGCCTATACATATTAGCTACATAAACCAGAGAAGTCATAAGAAAGGCCAGTGATCCAAGACCCTATGCCAATCCATGGTACATATATATCAAGTTTCGATTATATATATAAACATGAAGAGCCCTGTACCGACAAACATGGTTTCCAATATATACCCCCTAAGACCTCCACCTTCCATGATGAGCTACACAACCTTCTTTAAGACCAATTGTAACACTTTAACATAAATCTATCGATATAACCAAGGAGTCATTTATCAAGGCATTAACAGTTTGGTATAGTCATACCAATTAAAATTTTAAGTTAATCCATGTAAGATGAGGAAATCTATGACCCCTATCCACCCATCTATGTTGGGGCAATCCACAACCCCCATTTGACTCCCAAGCTCCAGTTTAAAATCAATCCATGGCCTCCGAGGTCTCCAATTTAATATATTAGAGCTTCTAATATATTAAGAGTACAAAGTGAAACAACAACAGAACTATACTGATACAAAGATTATCTTGAAACATAATATAAAGATTGGTTTAATATATAAAAGAGAGATAATTAATACTCTGAATGTCAGGAGCTCACTGTAAGTCTCTAAACCTTGGCTACTCTACATAATTCACACATAAATGGCAATAACCCATATTATGATCTATAGGATACAGAAGTGTAGTATGAGTACCAAATAAATGATACTCAATAGGTTACTACCAACGAAGCTCTAAAGATAAAGTAGATATATACAACATTGTAATAGCCCGTACTTTTTCTAGCTAAAATTCATCCCTAGAATGTTAAAGAATATCTTCCAAAATAGATGATAATTATTTCGTGTGGAATTAGTTTGATTTAGACTTTTTATGGTGTGGGAAATTTCTTAAGCTTTCCATTGATACCATATTCGCCCGATTTCGACACTTGGTGAAGGAGTTATGGCACTTTTATGTTAGCAGTGTGCTACCTGGGCCATTAGCGCATCGCGGAGATGAGATAATTCATATTTTTCAATTTCCAGTGGCCCTCCGCGACATTGGAACATTGTGGAGAGGGACAATGTTTTATTATTCATGATTTGACTTTCAGATTTCAGATTACTCAAGCTTAAGTGAGTCATTTATACTTAGTATGAATGATATTTTATATAAACTGTGATGATATTGTTTACTTATTGCATGCACCCCTATATACTCAATATATCATCAAAGTACTGCTCCACATATATGTCTATGTGCTACATTGTCTTATAATATTGGTTCAGGTGCTCAGTCTCAGCAGCGAAAGTGATCTTTGAGCATCTCATCTACATCCCTATAGTTGGTGAGTCCTTATAGTTGGGGACTTATCTATTTAGATTTCCACTTATTAGTAAATGTTTTCATTACTCTTTTCAGACAGTCTGAGTTAGTTGGGGCCTATCTTAGAAACTCTCTAGATTCAGTTAGTAGAGGCCTGTCAGACTAGTAAATTCAGTCTTAGATTTCAGATGTCGTATTTAGACCTTTCAGTATTTGTTTTATCATATTGATATGATCAATATTTTTAGATATACTCAGACTACTGAGATAGTTTTCCATATTGTCAGTATCGTATATTCATATTTCCCTATTTTGATATTTTGAGTTAATAAAAAGTAGCTAAGGCTAGCTAAGGACTACTTTTAGTTTGGAACACCGTATGACATTCTTAGAATCAGATTTCAGGGTGTTACAAATTTGGTATCAAAGTTGAAGGTTTTAAGAATCCGAGGGAGTTAGACAAGCTATGTTATGTAGAGTCTTTATCATCGGTGTGATGTGCGTCACATCTATAAGCAAGAGGCTATAGAGCATTTTAGGAAAATCTTCTCTTTCTTTCATAATTATCGTGCTTACAACTATCTTTATCTGCTATTAACTTATGATCTTTAGTGATAAAATATGCCTCCTCGCAGAGCCAACGCCCATAAAAATGATAACCAGCCACCTCAACCTACAGATTCTTTGAATAGGAATGTGTCACATACAGAGTTTTGGGTTGCCTTTCAGGTGCTAGCTCAAGTTGTGACAGCAAATATTCAGGGTAATTGCTAGGCTGCATTCCTACCTCAGCAAGATGGGGAATTAGCCTCAGTCGGAATCTAAGATTTAATGAAGATGAATCTGCTAGAATTCTTTGGGTCAAAGGCAGGTGATGATCCACAACTTTATCTTATGATCACCTGAATTATGGATATTTCTAAAGAAGAGAGTGTAGAATTGGAATCCTATAGGCTCAAGGATGTTTCTTATGATTAGGTGGTGATGTAGAAGAAAAATAGAGAAGAGAATGCAACTCCCATAACTTGGCCGATGTTTCAGTACACGTTCTTAGAAAAATTCTACCCACTTGAGATAAGGAAAGCTAAGATAGAAGAGTTCATGAACCTGAGGTAGGGCTCTATGACAATGAAGGAGTATTGCCTCAAGTTCAACTAGTTGTCTAAGTATGCCTCTAATCAGATGACTGATCCTAGGTCAAACATAAGTAAGTTTGTGATCGATGTGTCTGGATTGGTAGTTAAAGAGTGTAGGAATCCTATGCTCAACAGAGACATAAATCTTTCTAGATTGATGATACATGCTCATTAGATTGAGGTAGAGAAGATGAAGGAAACAGAGAGAGTAAATAAGAAGGATAGAACATGATAGTTTTATTATGGTCAGAATAGGTCTGGAAGAGAAAATCATTTGCAATTTTAGAATTATTCATCTATGCCCGTAGTTTCATCAGCCAGTTCTTCCACAGCTAAATATAGACCAGAATAGTTGGGTAAGTCTCCTATGTCTAGATCTTAGAATAGTGTGAGTGGGATGCCTAATCATCCCCTATGTCCAAATTATGGTAAAAATTATGGAGGTAAATATTTGTGGGATAAGAAAGGTTGTTATGGTTGTGGCTAGGAGGGTCATGGAATCAAGGAATGCCCATATTCTATATGGGGAAATAGATATGAATGTCCCTAGACTCAGGCTAATAGTGCACCACCTCCTCTAGGTCGCCCAGCCCCTCCCCAGGGTGCTTCATCTAGTACCGGTAGCTGTCAGCGCCAGAATTAGTTCTCTGCTTTACCATCCTTCCAGGACCAGCATAATTCTCCAGATATTGTTACTAATATGATTTGTCTCTTTCATTTTGATGTTTACAAATTGTTAGACCCTGGGTCGAGTTTTTCTTATGTGACCCCATTAGTTGCTGCGAATTTTGAGATAAAATATGAAAAGATCCCTGAGCCTTTCTTGGTTTCTACTCTAGTAGGTGAGTCAGTTGTTGCTAAGAAAATCTACAAAAAGTGTCCTCTCACTGTCTTTCATAGAGTTATGTTAGCAGACTTGATAGAGTTAGACATAGTTGATTATGATCTTATTCTTGGCATGGATTTGTTCCATTCTCGTTGTGCTTCTATAGATTGTCGCACCTGAGTGGTGAACTTTCAGTTTCTAGATGAGCTAGTCTTTGAGTGGGTAGGTAATTCAGTGTCTCCCAATAGTTATTTTATGTCTTATCTTAAGGCCAGAAGGTTAATTTCCAAAGGTTGCATTTACCATCTAGTTTGAGTTAAAGACACAAAGTTTGAGACTCCAACAGTTAGTCTGTCAATGTTGTAAGTGAGTTTCCTAATTTCTTTCCAGAAGATCTCCCAGGGGTACCTCCCGATAGAGAGATAGAATTTGGTATTAACCTTCTTCCAGATACTCAACCTATTTTTATCCCTTCATATTATATGGCTCCCATAAACCTTAAAGAGTTGAAAGAGAAACTCAAAGATATTTTAGATAAAGGTTTCATAAGACCTAGTGTTTTCCCATCAGATGCTCCTGTCCTATTTATCCAAAATAAAGATAGTTCTCTGCGTATGTGCATTGACTATCGTCATCTAAATAAGGTCATAGTCAAGAACAAATATCCCCTTCCAAGAATTGATGACTTATTTGATCAATTACAAGGTGCCAGTTATTTCTCAAATATAGACCTTAGATACGGCTATCATCAGCTTAAAGTAAGGGAGTGTGATATTCCAAAGATAGCTTTCAGAACCCACTATGGTCATTTTGAGTTTCTAGTTATGTCTTTTGGGCTAACAAATGCTCCAGTAGCTTTCATGGACCTTATAAATCAAGTGTTCAAACAGTATCTAGAGATGTTTGTTGTAGTATTCATAGATGATATCCTGGTATACTCCCGCAGTAAGGATGACCATGCAGATCATCTTAGAACTGTTTTGTAAACTCTTAGATATCATCAATTATTTGCCAAATTCAACAAGTGTGAATTTTAGCTAAGATTAGTAGCCTTTCTCAGTCATATTATTTCTGCCGATGACATTAGAGTCGATCCCAAAAAGATAGAAGCCATAAGAAATTAGCCTAGACCTATCTCTCCGTCGGATTACAGATATTTTATTGAAGGTTTCTCATCTATTGCATCCCTTATGTCTAGACTAACCTAAAAGAAAGTTAAGTTTTTGTGGTCAGATTCCTGCGAGAACAGTTTTCAGGAGTTGAAGACTCGACCTATTTCAACCCTAATTTTGTGGATGATTTTTTTATTTATTGTGATGCCTCTTGAGTTGGTTTGGGTTGTGTGTTGATGTAGAGAGGTAAGGTCATAGACTACGCCTCTAGACAGTTGAAACCTCATGAAAAGAATTACCCAACCCATGATTTAGAATTAGCTGTTATGGTATTTGCTTTGAAAATCTAGAGACATTATTTGTATGGTGTGCATGTTGATGTGTTCACAGACCACAAAAGCTTGCAGTAAATGTTTACTCAGAGAGATTCGAATCTTTGCCAGAGGAGATGGTTGGAGATATTGAAGAATTATGATGTGATTGTTTTGTATCATCCGAGCAAGGCCAATGTAGTGGCAGACGCCCTTAGTAAATTGTCTATGGGCAGTGTTACTTATGTGGAAAAGGATAAGAAAGAGTTATCTTGAGAAGTTTATCGTTTGGATAATTTGGGTGTTAGGTTGGTTTATTCCGCTAAAGGGAATATTTGGGTTCAGAGTAGTTCCAAATCCTCCCTAGTTTCAGAAGTAAAGGAGAGCCAAGACTTGGATCCTAGTTTGGTCAAACTGAAGGAGTTAGTTAAAAACCAAAAGATAGAGGTTTTCTCCCAAGGGGGAGATGGCGTGTTGAGATATCAAAGTAGATTGTGTTTTCCTGGTGTTGATGACTTGAGATAGAGAATTATGGCTGAAGCACATGGTGCGCATTATTCTATTCATCCAGGTGCTACCAAGATGTACCGTAACTTACAGGAAATCTATTGATGGAATGGTATGAAGAAAGATGTAGCGGAGTTCGTAGCTAAATATGTAACTTGTCAATAGGTTAAGGTAGAGCACCAAAGACCGGGTGGTACGTTGGAAGAGTTTAGTATCCCCACCTAGAAGTGAGAAGAGGTGAATATGGATTTTGTGACTGGTTTACCCCAATTGCCTCGTCATCAGACTCGATTTGGGTTATTGTAGACAGATTGACTAAGTTAGTGCATTTCTTGCCAGTTCACACATCCTATACAGCTGAAGATTATGCCAAGTTGTATATCCGAGAATTAGTCAGATTGCATGGAGTTCCCTTATCTATCATTTCGGATAGGGATACTCAGCTCGCTTCCCAGTTTTGGAGAGCCTTCTAGAAGGGTCTTGGTACCCAAATCCATCTTCGTTCAGCTTTCCACTCACAGACAGATGGTCAAGCAGAGAGGACCATCCAAAATCTAGAAGATATGTTGAGGGTGTATGCTCTTGATTTCAAAGGTAGTTGGGATGAGCATTTTTCATTGATTGAGTTCGCTTATAACAATAGTTACCATGCTAGTATTCGAATGGCTCCATTTGGGGCTCTTTATGGGAGGAGATGTAGATCATCCATAGGTTGGTTTGAGGTGGGTGAGGATGCTTTCCTTGGGCCCGATGCTGCCTATAAAGCTATGAACAAAGTTAAGCTGATTAGCTAAAGATTGAAAATAGCCCAGAGTCGCCAAAAATCTTATGCAAATGTAAGATGAAGGGACCTCGAGTTTGAGGTTGATGATTTAGTGTATCTAAAGGTTTCACCCATGAAAAGGGTGAAGATATTTGGAAAGAAGGGGAAACTTAGCCCCCGGTATGTTGGCCCTTTCAGCATTTTGAGTCGTGTTGGGAAAGTAGCTTATGATCTTGAGTTGCCCGCAGACTTGTCAGCCGTTCATTTTGTATTCCACCTCTCTATGCTTAAGAAATGCATCGGTGGCTCCACCATTGTAGTCCCTTTAGAAAGCTCAGATATTCAGAATAGCCTTTCATACGAAGAGATTCCAGTTGAGATCCTAGATCATCAAATTCGTAGACTAAGGAACAAAGAAGTTTCCTTGGTCAAAGTTCTTTGGCGGAATTAGTCGGTTGAAGGCGCCACTTAGGAAGAAGATATGTGAGCCAAGTACCCTCACCTCTTCTCTGCAAACTCAGATCTAGCTGAAGGTAATACTCTTCCTTGATTCAGTTCTTTTCTCGCAATATATTCAGCTATATAGTTGTCCTCATGTAAGTTCATGCACTCACAGAACTACTTAGAAGCTCAGAAGGATTTAGAATTAGTTATTCAGTTCATTTAAGTCGTGCATACTATCTTATATTCTCAAATTCCTTAGAAATTTCAGCTTAACTAGTAACATTTGAGGATGAATGTTTCCAAGGGGGAGATATTGTAATACTCCGTACATTTTCTAGCTAAACTTTATCCCTAGAATGTTAAAGAATAGATTCCAAAATAGATGATAATTATTTCATGTGGAATTTTTTGGATTTATACTTTTCATGGTGTGGGAAATTGATTAAGCTTTCTATCGATACAAACTTCTCCCAATTTCAACACTTGGTGAAAGAGTTATGGCCCTTTTAAGTTGGTAGTGTGCCACCTGGGCCTTTAGCGCATCGCGGAGATGAGCAAATTAAAATTTGCCAATTTCCAGTGGCCCTCCGCGATATTGACACGTCGCGGAGAAAGCCAAATCCCCAATTGTCTGATTCCAGTGAAGGTCCATGATATTGCCGCATCGCACCAAGTTTCCAGGTCCTATCCAAAGTGGCAATGTGATACCACCACATCGCGCCACCATGCATATTCCCAGTTGGGTTTTTTCAGTGGCTTGGCATGAAAGTGGCGTGTCGTGCCAAGGCCTAAAGTCGAGATTTTGGTCATTTTTTTAGTTTCATTTATGAGTTTGAAATGGGTATATTCGTAAAGTACTTAGTCCCAAATCTGTCCAAAACATAGGATTTATCAAATTTCAAAGTACTTTATGCTTCATTCATCATTCTCTCTCAATCAAAACCCTAAGGCTCATACGTCCTCTCCAAGAAAACCCAAAATTCCTCCATTAATTCTCCAAGATAATTCAAGATTGAGGATTCCCAATACAAAAAAATTAAGAATTCATCTCCAAAGCATCAATAGAGATCCAAGATTCAAGTCTTAGCATCTAGTTCATCAATTAAGGTATGTGAGGTTTGAACAAGGATAAATCTTTCATCCTTGTACCCAAAGCTCTATTTTTATCATAAATTTACTGAGATTTATATTATTTCCCATGAATTTCAAGTTAGGGTTATACCCATTATCATTATTTGCAAGATTATGAGATTTCCCATGATCTAAAAGTTAAATCACATGATTATATTTATATTTCCAAGCATATTGTTGAGATTTCCAGATTTTAAGATGATTTATGAATGTATTCATTACCAAGTATGAATTTTGAGATGTTTTAATATGAGATTGATGCTTGGGTCATTAGACCCTATTTAAAGATTATTGTTTCAAGATTATTTGTGCCATGAGCACCCTCAGATAAGATTATTCTTAGATTATTGATAAAGATTTGACCTTTTGGTCCTAAGCTAAGATAAAGAATCCACTTTGTTCTGATAACTTGAGATTTAAAGAAAGAAAAGCATAATTGGTTTTCTTGTAAACCCATGTGCTATTTTTGAAGTGGATTTCTTAAGATTTTGAGCATAAGAATGGGAGTTGTAGTTAGCATGGAGATGGGTAAGTTACTACGGTTTCATGCCCCAGAACTACGTGCCATCGTAGGATTCAGATTATTCCTACTTCTATGTGGATGACTCATATTGTAATCACTCAGATTAGATTATTCTATTTCAATGGCAAGGGTAGAACAACCCTACTTAACAGGGGCCAGTCGTGGGACTCCATGGATGCTCCCATGGTGTATGTCGGTTAGAAGAACCTCCCAAATAGATGTCCCCATTCTTAAAACAATTTAATTAATTTAAAGCCTTAATATATGCAGAATAAGTTTCAGACTTTATTTAGCCTATATGATTTGAGAATAAGAATAGAATACAAATTTCAGAACTAAGTGTAATGGCTCACAAGATTTAAATTACATGTTTTATTATTCATGATTTGACTTTCAGATTTTAGATTTCTCAATCTTAAGTGAGTTATTTACATTTACCATGCATGATGTTTTCTATAAACTGTAATGATATTGTTTACTTATTGCATGCACCCCCATATACTCAATACATCATCAAAGTACTGATCTACATATACGTTTGTATGCTACATTGTCCCATAATGTAGGTTCAGGTGCTCAGTCTCAGCAGCCAGAGTGATTTTCAAGCATCTCATCTACATCCCTACAGTTGGTGAGACCTCTTAGTTTGGGGACTTAGATATTCAAATTTCCAGTTGTTAGTAAATGTTTTTATTACTCTTTTCAGACAGTCTGAATCAGCTGGGTCCCATCCCAATGACACTCTAGATTTAGTTAGTAGAGGCTTGTCAGAATACTAGATTCAGTCTTAGATTTTAGATATCGTATTTAGACCTTTTAATATTTGTTTTATCAGATTGATGTGATCAGTATTTTCAGATATACTAAGACTTTTCAGATAGTTTTCTGCATTGTCACTATCATAAATTCATATTTGCCTATTTTGACATTCAGAGCTAATAGAAAGCAACCAGGGTTAGCTCAGGACTACTTGTAGTTCAGAGCATTGTGTGGCTTTCCGAGAATCAGATTTTGGGGCATTACAAACATATAAATAGAATAGAATTTATACCCAAGGGTCCAAAAATCATATAACAAGTCAATGAGAATAATAAGGGACAACTATCCTGCTCAAGTCCAAGAGTCTAACATAATAAAACTAAGGAAGTATTAGGGTGAACTATCCTATTCTATCCACAATCATAGACGTCAATACAATACCGTATATACTAGGCCAATATATGACTGAAGAGCGAAAGAAGATATATATATATATATATAGCAATACATAAAGCCAAGAAACAATATTCAATATGTACAAACGAAGGAAGGGATATACGGTAGTGCAAGAACTTCATATAGCTATATATATATACACACAATCATATAACATGAGGTCATCTAAAATCTTAACCTAGATCATCATATCCTCATTCTAATATCTCATTGTAATACTGTAAGGATTTAATATTATAATGCTCAGGGTTCTAATCCATATCGCTAGACATGAAATAATCATGCGTAGTCGTGAAATCATAAGATAGAAGAGGTCATTGACATACCTCTGATCTTAATACTGTATCAATGACAATATGTCATAAGCTAGCCATAATAATGATCACAACAATGATAAAAACAATATCAATAATAGCATGAATAAATTGGCTACTTTGGACAACCAAATACCTGGCTGAGCCAATGCGTACCCCCACTATCCCAGACATAGAAGGTTCAATCAACATACAATAATACAAGGCATACTCTTCACCTATATCTATGCAACCGTCCTATACCAGCTGATAAGACATAGGTGCATACTGGTGATAGGTGATACACATACAGGAATAAATGCAAACTATGCAATCAATATAACAAGCTCATCATCATAACCATCTCCATCATAACTGTCATCATCATGACCATCATCATCATAATTAATCTTCGGCCTTGGCGGGTATCAATATATCATCACAATATCCTCCGACATTATCGGGTATCAAAATATCATCACAATATCCTCTGGCCTTGCCAGGTATCAAAATATTATCCAAATATTATCTGGCCTTACTGAGTATCAATATATAATCACAATATCCTCCAGCCTTTCCAGGTATTAATATATCATCACAATATCCTCTTGCCATGCCTGGTATTAATATATCATCAATATCAATACACATGTATTTATAGACATATAAAAGTTGCATGGGCTTGAGATGTGGAAAAAAGAAGGGTAAATCGACAAGCCTATTAGTACTCATAATCATAGCCGTATCATCATAAAAATATCTAACTTATGAATATTTCCCAACTATTCGTTATTAGCTAACCAATGCTTATGATCATTAAACCACTAATTCACTAGTCTTCATATGACCTCTAATTATTAGCCTAAACATTATCGTTCACATAATCCTTATTAATGGGACAACAACTAACCATTATTAATTTAGTTGCCAATACCTAACATCTAGTCAAGATTTGTTACTAGGCCATAATCGTCATTTATTCACTAATCATTATTATCAACTAATCAACCTATAGCCGTTAATCATTATTAGCCAACACATTACCATTTATCATCTAACTATCTTTTATCAACTAACATTGTTCATTAAGTAACCATCATTTACCAACTAATCCCCGTTTATCAACTATCTATCATTATTATATAGTCATCACTTATAACCAACGTCTATTATTCTCTAGCCTCATTAATATGCAACTTCTCATTTAACAACTAATCGACATTATAAACTAGCTCATCAAGTACTTTAGTAACCTAACAGACAACTAGCTACCACATAGCTTAACCCTTAACTATGAAGAACAAACATAAGATCGTATTTCATCAAGAATCACATCTATTATAGATATAATAATCATGAATGCACCAAATCTATTCATACAATCACCAATATTCAATCAGTGGAACAATAAGCATCATACCGCATCTTCCTCCGTCCCATACCGGAGAGATGTATATACAAACATATATATGTATTAACAAACTATATTCGCCTTCTTTATAATAATGAACATTTCTTGAATATCCAGTTGATATCATAACGTGGCTCTCGACCCAATAATATACCCAGAATAATCACAACATCATAATATGACCTTCGACTCATATATATATCCGAATGCATATCGATAGTCATATTTATAAGCTGTAGTATATCTTAAATCACTTGACGTATAAGAGGCATCTCACATATAGGAGGCATAATATCAACAAATATGAAATCATCTCTAACATAAGAGGCATCTTACATCTAGGAGATACAATATCAATAAGCATTTAATTATCTCTCACATAGGAGGCATCTCACATCTAGGAGGCCTAATATCAATAATCATGTAATCATCTGTCACATAGGAGGCACCTCACATCTAGGAGGCATAATATCAATAAGCATGTTATCATCTCTCACATAGGAGGTGATACGCCCAAATTACAACTCTCGTTAGAAAGTATAAGCGGTCGCTGTCAAATATAGAACCCAACTGGGTTGGGTGTCGAATCCCACAGGGAATACTATGGTCACTAAGTATTGCAATTATTATTAGACTGTTGATCGAAGGTTCCAAGATAAGGGGGTTTTGGTTTAAGTGCACAATAATATTATCAGTGTAATGATGAGATGATATGTGTAATTATATTTGATCACAGAGAATGACAAGTTATGGTTATGTCCACCTTGTAGCTTCTACTTCTCTATTAACTCTGAGTAATACAGATTTTATGCATGCATGCACTTATAGAGAGACGTATTCTAATTCTAACTCCAAGTGTCTTTCAACCATCAACGACTTATTCACCTTCGTTCTTTCGAATCTAAAGTATACAACAAATTGTACGAACTCTCCAAGAAGTTAATCCTACTAGGGCATTAACATGTAAAATAGAGGTTGGAAACCCTAATTTCTCGTCACACTCTCTTTTCCAAATAGTAACTTTTCTATCGAACAAGTTATTGCTATAATGGCGCATTCCCTATGTTTGCAACCACGAGAATTCAATCAAAATGAAGAGAGTAATGATATAAGTGGCGTGACACATCATAAAATCTCAAAATCCATAGCAATAGAGAGTATATTACAAGGTTTCCATAACCCTAACAAACAAGCTTAGCTACTCATGAATAAAACAAAAATCAACATAGAAATATTCATCATACCAAAACTTAGAATGATCTTGGTGATGAAGATGACTAGCGAAATTAAGAGAGAAACATGTTTCTCTCTCTTCGTGTTTAAGCTAAGCCGTCCATTCTTGTTTTTAAAACTAATACAAAATCTGAATATTTGAATAATCCCTAAAAATTCAGCCATAAGGCTTTTAATAACATCCTTCTCTAATAAATAGCTACTGCATCCTTAACTATTTAAAAATATTCAGTTTGCCCGGGGAAAAAGTTCTCATACAACACATTCAGTCCAAAAGCTGCTTTCCTTTTGATGTGAAGTTTTCCTTTGCTGTCCACAGGTCCCCAAAGTGTTAAAATCTTCTGCATTAGTTCCTGAAAAGCATGCTAATCACATAGGTCAGCTCACTTAACTAAAAATACACTAAAAGTGCAAGACTTATGTATTTTATTCTCAAAACTTAGCCGAAACATGGGTAAGTTATGGTGCTTAGACGTATAAATATGCCCAACATCACCACCCCACACTGAAAGCTTTGTTTTTCCTTGAACAAAGTAGTATATCCATGCGAATACCTAACTAAACTTCACAAGAGCAACACAAAATTTTCAACAAGACGTACACGACAATTATTAACAAAGAGTAGATTTCTTGATCATTACTAGAAACAACTCACCCTCTAACATAGACTCATTAAGTTGGTTAATTCGTTTACACAAGTTAAGCCAAGGAAAATCATATAAAACTTCCGAACAATCATCAAACATGTGCGCTCACACAAAATGTTACCCATAATCACTCATAGTTTTGCATTTTTCAGAAATATGGGTATAAGAACTTGCTTGCTCTCACTCTCACAAAGAATTCTTAGATTACAACTGATGACCATATGCTTGCCCTTAGTGTAATGCTCCACTAATATCAGAATGGTAAGGTTAGGATCAAATAGGTCTTTACGGGTTGTAATGTAGGCTAAAGGGATAGGTAGGACTATTTTGGCCAGAAATGGTGACTATGTTCCCTAAGCGCTTTAATACACTACATTATGCCATTTATACTAACTTTTAACAACCACTCTACCTTTCTTTCATCTACCAACTCCCTTTCACCCATTTTGTTACTCAATCAGAAACATAATGATAGGAATATACAACTCTTTTTTTTAATTATTTTTTCTCTTCTTTCTCTTTTTTTTTATTTATTATTTTTTTATTAAGCATCCCTATGATAGCCACCCTCGATCACAATATTTTCATGTACCAATAACTAATCTTTGGGGCATCACTTTCACCATTTTCCTCTTATTTTGCCACACTCTTTACTCAACTTGATTCTACAATTTAAAGCGCTTAGGAACTTTTGGATCAAATTATGGTCTTTTCAAAAAAAATGGCTCAGGCTACATATGAGGTTGCCAAAGAAAATAGCTAAAGGCTCAAAGGGTGTTCACTAGGACAATGTACAAAGGTAGGTAAAAAGAAGATAAACAAAATTAGGGCTGCCAAAGAAATGCCTAAATCATCTCCTAAACTCACAATCTTTTTTTCGCTTCACACACACACCAGGCAAGTTCTAGCATCAGTCACAACAAAGAATATACAATAACCTTACACACACATTGCACATGGTCAACTTAATTTGGAGCATTATAGATTCTTGACCCACAGATGAATGAATTAAACCACAAGCAATTATCACAGAATGAGTCACACTTAAAGCCTAAATGTTTCAATAGTAGTGATTCAGCACAAACTCCTATTATAATGCCATGCCGTCTATAAGAACAATTTCATGCAAAAATCTGACTAATTACAACTAACTAACTACGACTAAATCAAAACAACTATAGAATAAATGCAGGCAGGCAGTACGCAATACAGCAGACAAGGCAATCCGCAAACATATACCCGCACCCTACACTTATACGGAACACATTGCCCTTAGTGTAAATAAATAAGCAAAAACCTGGTTAGTCAAACTCCTCCTCTATATTCGGGGTCATACACCCAGCGTCAGAATCATCATCAGAGTCTTCATCATTAGAGTTGTCCTCCACATCAGAGTCTAGCAGTCGGTGATCATCGTCTGTCGGCACATCATCAGCTAGAGGTTCCTCAAAATTTACCCCCACTCCACACATGGCCCGAGCATGCTCATTAAGCGGGTAGTCATAGTTCAACTGCTGAAGCTCTACATCAGTCGGCACAAGACCCCCATTCATCATAGTAAATCGAGTCATGCCATACTGATGGCAAAAAAAACTCTCATCTCGAGCATGTCTCTCAGCAGTGGTAAGGTTGATGCCTTGACCAATTTCTGGATCTTTGATTTTTGTGAGATCTGCCTTCTTCTATTTATGTGGCAACTTATGGTCTGCTGGATCCTCCTCAATGTGCTCTTTCCTTAAGATTGGAGTCAAAAAATTGCCGAAACTGAAATGGGACCTTTTGTGCACCCTTGCTTTTCGCATCGACATTCGTATAACTGCACCAATGTTGATGGGAACATTTGTCATTAGAGAATACACCAAGAAGACTCGATCATGCATGACCTTAGTGTATTGTGTCCCAGGAATCAAGCAGGAGTTGACTATTCTTAACCATATGCGAGCTTCTCTATTCAAGCAAGCATATGGGTAAGTATTGTGACGACCATTATCTTTGTGACGAGTCCACCGGGTCATGGCCCTTGATCCATACAACATATATCTGATGGCTCTGTAGGGAGGTCTATTGTAGAGCTCCTTGAGTGGTGATAGATCCACACTTGGAGTTCCCAGGAAAGAGTTGAAGAAATCAGCGTTCAATTGCAAGACTTGCCCCCGAATCTTTACTTCATTTCCCGTAGTCCTTGGGGACCAGTTGGCATAAAACTCTCGAGTCAAATCAAGATTAAATTTCCCCATGTCTCGGAAGATAAATTCAAGATTTAGTGCCATAATCTTTGCCAAAATGCAAGGGCAGTTCTTTGCTAAAGTTTCCTTCTGCATCAAATCCAGATGTACATATATCTTCACCTTATTGTTTCTATACCATTCCTAGTCCATTCTTGACCGTTTTTGACCTTTTTGTGAGGTGGATGCTTTCTCCTTTCCCTGTCGTCCTTTCGGAGCCATGTTACCTGAGATCATAATAGGGTCATGTTAGTCTCATATCATAGAATTCACTATAATCGAAAAAGAAAATAGTGGTGGCACCACCCCACACTTAATTTGTTTGCACAAACTAATTGAGTGAGTATGTTCGATTACTCAGACTTCATCAACATACATGTAGATGGTATGTGCCAACAACATTATCAGTGCAGTCACACTTTCAACCCTTCACTTTACATAATAATTTCTCAGTTTGGTATAGAGAAGCAACACACAATGGTCTTGTAACCTTGACTATCATTTCCAACTTTATTTCATTGGGGCAATGCAATCTTTGAACAAGACTACCACATAGAAATCTTATCATGCTATGGCCTAGAAACAATCACACAATCTTATGCTTGTGGTTAACTATGATCAGTACATTAATGAAGGAGTCATTCACATAGTCAAGCTTACAACTCCCAAAATTATGCATTAAGCTTCAATATTTCAACTCCATAATAATAACAAATTATGACAGTGAATACCAATCAAAATATGCCGGAGTAAAATCAAGATTACCTAAAAGAATCTTTTCACTCAATGAGATGTATTTTTCAAAAATCATAACAAACTAACCATACTCATATCACCAAGCACTACTACAAAATCTAGTTAACCATTATAAGCGTAGCACTGAAACAATTACAGAACATGAAAGAACAACTTACTTGGTGATAAACTCATGATGAATCGGGAAGGTGAGCCTACAGGATTAGATGAGAAAAGAGAAAAGCTTGGAGAGGGCAAGGGTGCTTGGGCGGCGCTTAGGTTTAAGAAAAATTGAGTGGTGTTCAAGTGTAGAGGATATATTTAAAGGATTAGCCATGGGTCAGGTTTGGTCCATTCACAAACGGGTTAGAAGGCAACATTTACGATGATAGGCGGCGCCTAACCTATTGCCTATGTTGGCATAGGCGGCACCTAGCCTATCGCCTATGTGAGGCAGTGAGCATAGGTAATGGCATAGGCGGCGCCTAACCTATTGCCTATGTTGGCATAGGTGGCGCCTAACCTATTGCCTATGTTGGCATAGGCAGCGCCTAGCCTATTGCCTATGTGTGATAGTGAGCATAGGCAATGGCATAGGCGGCGCCTAATCTATTGCCTATGTTGACATAGGCGGCGCCTAACCTATTGCCTATGTTGGCACAGGCGGCGCCTAGACCATTGCCTATGTTGGCGTAGGCAATTGGAAAAATGGCGCGCTCGTGGTTGAAAAAGGTCTATACCTCGGAGTCACAAAATAAAGTCGCACCACGAAACTTTTTCTTTAGGTCGAACCTACATAACTCGAGGCACGACTCTAATGCAAATCATATTGAACCTTACACATTTGACCACTTCCACTTACCTGTATTGTTCCATCATTCCTAGACTTACCACCATTGACATGACTTACTTCCAAATCAAAATTGGGTCCAATCTCCTCCTTCGTACTTCCTGCACCTACACTTAATCAAAAACAACAAAAATGATTAGAAGGATGGGTTGCCTCCCACCAAGCACCTTAGTTTTGGTCGTGGCTCAACTCTTCTTTTTGAATTTTTATTTACCAAAAACAAAATCCTAGTAAAATGATGGGTTGCCTCCCATGTAGCGCTTGATTTATTATCGCAGCACGACATAGTTATCTCGATTACTCAGACTTCATCGAGATATATGGTGGCTATACATTTTATCGAGTCAGTTGGACCGATATATAGCTTCACTCTTTGGCCATTCACCTTAAAGACACCACC
>NC_061121.1:86422861-86427062 GCF_002878395.1 Capsicum annuum
CACCATATATCTCGATGAAGTCTGAGTAATCGAGATATATGGTGGCTATACATTTTATCGAGTCAGTTGGACCGATATATAGCTTCACTCTTTGGCCATTCACCTTAAAGACACCACCATCATTGTTTTCTAACTCCACTACTCCAGATGAGTAAACTTGGCTGATTTTGAATGGACCAGACCATTTAGACTTCAACTTACCTGTAAACAGCTTCAGTCTAGAGTTGAAAAGAAGTACCAAATCACCTTTCTGAAAGTTTCATTGGATAATCCTCCGATCATGGTACTTTTTCATCCATTCCTTGTAAAGATCTGCTCTTTGATATGCATTTAGACGGAATTCATCCATCTCGTTCAGCTGTCCCATTCTTATATCTATAGCATCATCCCAGTTCAGGTTAAGCTGCTTCAGTGCCCACATTGCTTTATGTTCTAGCTCAATTGGTAAGTGACAAGCCTTCCCATAAACTATTTGGTATGGTGACATGCCAATTGGTGTCTTAAACGCGGTCCTATATGCCTATAAGGCATCGTCTAGCTTTCTGGATCAATCTTTCCTGCTGGCATTCACAGTCTTAGCAAGGATCAGCTTGATTTCCCGATTTGAAACCTCCACCTGCCCACTAGTTTATGGGAGGTACGGTGTAGCTACCTTATATTTCTTAACCCCATACTTTGCCAATACGGCTCTGAACATGTTGTTGCAGAAATATGATCCTCTATCGCTTTTGATGGTACTAGGTACCCCAAAATGAGAGAAGATATTTCTCTTTAAGAATGCCACAACACTCTTACCTTCATTATCAGCTAGTGCGACTGCTTCGACCCATTTGGATACATAATCCACAGCAACTAAGATATATTTCATCCCAAATGAGCTCACAAATGGGCCCATGAAATCAATACCCCAGACATTGAATAACTTTACTTCAAGCATTTTGGACATGGGCATCTCATGGTGCTTTGAAATAGAACCTTGCCACTGACACTGATCACATTTTTTTACAAAATCGTAGGCATCCTTTAATAATAAAGGCCAATAGTAGCCACTTTGCAATACTTTCTTGGCAGTTCGATCACCTGCATGGTGACCTCCAACTTGGGAAGCATGGCTTGCTTCCAGTATCCTAGGCACCTCTACATCTGGGATGCACCGCCTAATAATACCATCAGCGCATCATCGAAAAAGATAAGGCTCATCCCAGAAGTAATTTTTCACATCATGCATGAACTTTTTCTTTAGATGAAAGGAGAGATGCTCAGGAATCACTTCGCTCACCACGTAGTTAGCATAATCTGCATACCATGGTAACTTTTCCACCATAGTTACTAGAATCTCTTCATTGGGGAATGCATCATCAATATCAAGGTCGGTCTGCACTGTGTGCTCACTCTCAAGTCTAGATAGATGATCAGCTACTTGGTTTTCACAACCTTTTCCATCCTTTACCTCGAAATCGAATTCTTGAAGCAGTAACACCCACCTAATTAGCCTTGGATTAGCATCCTTCTTTTCCATTAGATATCTTAGAGCTCTATGATCTGTATGAACCATTACCTTAGTTCCCAACAAGTAAGCACGAAACTTTTCGAAAGCATAAACAACTGCTAGAAGCTCTTGTTTAGTAATGGTATAGTTCTTCTGTGCTCCATTTAAGGCCTTGCTCGTGTAGTAGATTGGATGAAATAGTTTTTCTCTTTTCTGACCAAGTACAGCACCCAAGTCTACACCACTTACATCACACATAACTTCAAAAGGTAGAGACCAATTAGGTGCTATAATAATAGGCGCTTCAACTAGCTTCCCGTTGAGGCATTCAAATGCCTTCAAGCAATCTGCACCAAAGTGAAACTTTGCTTCCTTCTCCAAAAGTTTGCATAATGGGTTTGCAATTTTGGAGAAGTCTTTAATAAACCTCCGATAAAAACCAACATGATCGAGAAAAGTACGAACCCCCTTCACAGAAATTGGAGGTGGTAGTCTCTCGATAACTTCAATCTTGGCCCGATCAACTTCAATTCCATTTTTAGAGACTTTATGCCAGAGAACAATACCTTTCTTAACCATAAAATGGCACTTCTCCCAATTTAGCACCAGATTGAATTCAACACATCTCTGCAAAGCCATACTCAGATTTGCTAAGCATGATTCAAATAACTCACCTACAACCAAAAACTCATCCATAAACACCTCCAAGGTGTCTTCAACCATATTAGAGAAAATGGACATCATACACCGCTAAAAAGTGGCAGGTGCATTACATAACCCAAACAACATTCGTTTGAATGCAAAATTACCATATGGGCATGTAAAAGTGGTCTTCTCCTAATCTTCAGGAGCAATGCAAATCTAATTATATCCAGAATAACCATCCAATAAATAGAACCATCCCTTTCCTGCCAATCGATCAAGCATTTGATCCATGAATGGCATTGGGAAGTGGTCCTTTAACATCCACAAATTTAGCTTTCGGTAATCCATGCACACCCTCCACCCTATGACAGGCCTGAGTGGAATTAGCTCATTCTTCTCCTTTGCTACTACTGTCACGCCCCTTTTCTTGGGCACACATTGTACAGGACTCACCCATTTACTGTCTGAGATTGGATACACCACCCCTGCATCTAACCACTTTATGATTTCTTTCTTCACCACCTCTTGCATAGGTGGATTCAGACGATGCTGATGCTCAATAGTGGGTACACAATCTTCTTCTAGCTGAATCTTGTGCATACATATGCCAGGAGGGATACTAATTATATCAGTAATAGTCTAACCAATAGCTCTCTTGTACCTCTTTAGAACAGAGATGAGAGCCTCTACTTGTTGTTCACTTAAATCAGCAGCAACAATAATCGGAAGTGTATTTCCACTACCCAAGAATGCATACCTTAGATGACTGGGTAGCTCTTTCAATTCTAGCACAGGTGGCTCTTCAATGGATGGCTTTGCCGGTGGTAAAGGTCGATTCTTAAGGTCAAGGTCCAGCTTCTTGGGGGCATATGAATACGACCCTATTCTTGTCAAAGCACAGATAACTTTTTCGTGCTCTTCAACATCCTCACACTCAAAGTTCAAAAGCACAATAGCCAATGGCTCTCTAAAGATGATTTCTTCTTATCTTCATAATAAAAATCAGCTATAGAGAACACATTCATATCTTTGGGCTGCTTCATTGATTTGCATACATCAAAATGCACCACTTCGTCATTCATCCTAAATAAAAGCTCATTTGCTCGTAAATCAATAAGCACACTTCTATTGCAAGGAAAGGTCGACCCAAGATTATGGGCACCTCAATATCCACCTCACAATCCAAAATAACAAAGTCTGCAGGAAAAATAAAGGTAGAAACCTTCACTAATACATCATACAAGATACCAACAGGTTGTTTTACTGACCTATCTGCCATTACAAGCCGCATGTTGGTTGGTGTAGGATTGCCCAACCCCAACTGTCTATAGATGGATAGTGGCATCAAATTAATGCTAGCCCCTAGATCAAATAAAGCCTTAGCAAAGTTTAAAGATCCAACCGTGCAAGGAATAGTGAAAGCACCCGAATCTGCCTTCTTCTGTACTAAAGACCTCGTGGTAATGGCACTGTAATGATGAAAATTATCTTCCAGTTCATAGCTCTCTGCACTTTTCTTTGTCAAAAGGTCCTTCATGAATTTGGCGTACCCTGGCATTTGCTCCAGTGCCTCCACCAAAGGCATATTTATAGTCAGCTGCTTCAGCATGGTCATGAATTTACTGAACCGGGTGTCATCAGCCTTTTTTTTTCAGTCTCTGAGAAAAAGGTGGTGGTGGATTTGGAAGATTTTTCTCCACCACTTCCTTTTTATTGTACTTCCCATTATCAAGCTTTTCATACTGCTGACATCTAGGTGTAGTATCGTGAACGATCTCATCCTGATTTTCAACTTCTACAGAATAATCATAATCTGCTTTAATAACATTCTCTTCTATATTATCAACCACAGGCTTGCCCTTGGATGGATTTTCCAACACTTTACCACTCCTGGTTGTAATAGCCAAACATGATCCATAATTCCTTAAATTTTGGAAAGTGTCACTTGGTAAAGTGCCAGCTTTTCTTTGATTGAATGCCGCTGATAGTTGACTCATTTGTTGTTCCAGTTGTTTTATTGAAGTGGAATGCGAGTCAACCAATTGATTTATTGAGGACAAATCATTT